>NC_043708.1:21993973-22198760 GCF_006229205.1 Suricata suricatta | reverse complement strand
CCTTCCTTCCTTCCTTCCTTCCTTCCTTCCTTCCTTCCTTTATTTCTCCCTTACAGCTTTGGAAAGGAAACATTAGAATAAGCTATTTTATTGCTGCATTCTCTCCTTTAACATATGGCATTTGTTTAACCTCTTGGAGAGTTGTGATTTCCTGGCCCTGGAGTTCTGATGCCAAAGATAATGAGAAGTGTTAATCTAGGGCTGGAAGGCCAGGAAGCTAAGAACAAACACTATGCCATGCTGGCCTTGACAAGGGGACAGAGGGTTCACACTTGCTTCACATGCTAGCACTTCCCAATTCTATATTATGGTTTGCTTTTGCTCTAGGAGTGAGTGACTTTCTTACTTACTGTTCAGGGGTCTGGGAATAATGATGGTAGATTCTAAAAATCATACAAACAGTGCTGGACAAATTATAATTGTGTTTAAATTGGAAAGTAAAGACTCAGGTATTTAAATTACTTGCTGATCCTCTCTGTGATTTAGTGCCCTAATGGCTATTTTCAATCTGTCTTGCTTTGTACAGGAATATGGAAGCAAACAGTCTAAGAATTTTTGCCCTAGGTGGATGTTGTGTGTATACGTTCAAGAAAGTCTCCTTTTCTTCTTGTCAAGACTGCAGCTGTCCCATTCCCCAAAAGTGTTGCCAAGAATCAGCATGCAGAGCTGTAAGCTGCCTGCCACTTAGATGTGGCACCTTGCATATGTGCTAAGCTCACACTCTGGCTTGCCTTTGTGCACAATTCTAGCTTGTCTGTGAGAGGACAGGGTTATTGTGAGATACAACTTCTCTTTGAGATGCATTAAAAGGGAGAAGGTCCAAAAGGGGAAAGAGCTACCCCTTGCTGGAATGGCAGAGAGAAGGGTCTCTGTGTGCCCTCTACCATTGTGGTTTTGATGTCTAAATCTTCTGGAGGGGATTGGTGCAGTGATGAGATAAAAGCAGCTGCCTTCCCAAGTGCTGTCCATTTGCATTGATATTTACATTCTTTGCCAAAGTGACATCATTACCATTTGCTTAGTATTTGTACCACAGGGACGTGTTTTACATAATTTAAGACTTGGAAGTGATGATAATGTATTTCAGATGGGGAATGGAGGCCACAGGGTGCTGAATCTCATCCCTCCTTCTCAAAGACCCCAGTGCATAAATGAGTCCCGAGTCCATATCCTTAAATCACATTAACAGCACTGCTTATTGGGTGCCAACAATGTGTCTGGCACTGGGCTGGATTATGACTCTATATATTATTGGTTAACCCCCATAACAACATTATGAGGGTAGGTATTATTATCCCCATTATACAGTAAGGAAATGTGGGGCTAGAAAAATTAGTAACTTGCATGAGTTTCAATTCAGAGACATCTGACTCTAAGCTCCTTCCCCTTCATTCTGTGCCACAGTCTCTCCCATCCTACAGCCTACTTGCTCTTTCAGATTTAAGAAACAGAAAACCTTTTGTACTTTCTCAGGAAATAACAATTGGGATAAAGAGAAAGAATGCTAGAGAACTCTGACCCTGGTCCATTTCTGTCTCTTTCATCCCCATCCTTACTCCAGGTGCCCAGAAACTCCTCTTTGAAATGAGTATAAAAGAGCCCTGTTTGTCTTGAGATAAAGCTATATGGTGATGTTCGAAGCCAGATTATAGAGCTCTGCCAGATGGCACTTATTTACCTGATTGTGTGTCTTCTTGGATTTATCTATGGGCAGAGCCTTTTAAAAGGAAGAAAAGAGACATAATTGTTTTTTAATGTCCTGCATAGGTATACACTTTTTGCATGATTTCCAAGGAGATTCTCTTGCTGACTG
Organism: Suricata suricatta; assembly: GCF_006229205.1. NCBI lineage: Eukaryota > Metazoa > Chordata > Mammalia > Carnivora > Herpestidae > Suricata > Suricata suricatta. The sequence goes on along the minus strand of NC_043708.1, from coordinate 22,196,947 downwards.
TAACTTTTTCTGAGCCCTCTTTCCCCTAACCCCACCGTCTGCCATCATCATGAAAATGTGGGACCTCTTTTTCAAAAAGCAGCATATATATATATATATATATATATATATATATATATATATATATAGGCTTAAAGTTGAGATGGAAAATTAGAAACAACTTTTCCCTTGCTTTTCTTCCCTCCCTCTCTCCCTGTTTCTTTTAATTTTTTAAAAAATTTTTCTTATGGCTTTATTTTTGAGAGGGATAGACATAGAGTGAGCTGGGGAAGGGCAGAGAGAGAGGGAGACACAGAATCCAAAGCAAGCTCCAGGCTCTGAGCTGTCAGCACAGAGCCCAATGTGGGGCTCAAACCCATGAACCGTGAGATCATGACTTGAGCTGAAGTTGGAGGCCCAGCCAACTGAGCCAGGTGCCCCTCTCCCTGTTTCTTTATATCTTTCTTTCCTTCCTCTTCCCACACCGTAGTTCCAGAATGATAGGTCAAGTGCATTGTAAGCTAAACAGTCTTTTCTTTGATGTCCCTCAGAGGGCTCCTTGTACTCAGAGGATATAAATGCATTTGCAACTCCCTCAGCAGTGCTGTAGTTTGGACAAACTTATTACATTGCTTGAAGTTCCTTGATATAGCTCATTTCCCTGTAATACCTTATAGATTTCTTGATTCACGGATAAGAAGTAGAGAGATGAGAGTTCAAACTCCTGTAGAGCTTGTCTCCCTTACTGAAACCATAGAAGATCCCCTCTCAGGAGCATCTCATGACAGAAGGTCTGGTGAAAGCAAGGAAGTGGCCCACAGGAATGAGTACATTCCCACATGAGCACATGTACCTAGACTCCTGAGCCTTGCTTGTCCAGTTCCCTCCACCTCCACGGCTCCTCCCATGCCCAAGATCCAAATCCTGCTCTCTTTCTCAGCCCAATTCAGATACCATCTTTGCCCCATGAAGTCTGCTCTACTCTGTCACTACTGAAATGCTTTGATTCCCATAGAACACTATCCTGAACCTCTTTTTATATTAATCCTGTAGACCTTATATTACTATATTATGTGAACATGTTTGTGGTCCTTATTACATTATATATGCTTGGAAGGCAGAGGCTTTCTCTGGACACCACAGACTCTAGCACAGCTTCACAGTTGCCCAAATGACAAGTTCATGAATGTACAGGAGAGAAAAGTCTTCACTGACAATGTCTTTAACTTCTTTCTAAAACACCAACAATTTGTTTTCTCTTCTTGTCTTCCCCTTATTCATGGTTGCTTTTCTTGAATGGCTTACAAATTAGTGGCAGAAATAATTAGGAAAGATAAATAGTTAATGGTGCTTTATTATATTTAGCAGCAAGAGCAGATATCACAAAGATGAGGTGTTTATTTCTCAAATGAAATGTACAGATGACATTTATAAGGAGTTACTTATATACCAGTAGTGAGTGTCAAAAGATTTTAAGAGGGAGCTGAAGTCTTGATTGGGACTTGAAGCAAAGGTGTGTTCTTATGGGCAGGAGGGAAGGCATATTATTCAAAGAAACACATTAGGACCAATGGCAAAGCATTTTCAGTAAAAAGACTAAACATTTTAGGCTTTTTCAGAGCTACTTACTTAATTCGCAGGCACAGTACAAAATGAAAATGTGAGCTCCTTGTGCAAAAAGTAGAAACAAAGTACCATTAAAGGTACTAAAATGTAAAGCTTTATCTTTCCTTCCATGGTTTCACTCCTTCAACTTGCTATGGTATTTTATATTTCCCATTTAATGTCATTCTAAGTAAAGAAAATTTTAAACTTTAAATTATTAGCAGAAATTTTGTCATCCATCTTTATATTGTGCAATGTCAGTTTTAAATCCAAATATAAGAGCTTTTAACTCATATAAGGAATTACTAAAATAAGAAACATTTCCTATTTCATAGCTCATGCAGTGCATATTCATTTTGTTCTCAACAGAAAAGTAGTAACATTCCACAGACTTTTTATTTCCTTTCTTGATATACATTCTATAAACTCTATGTACCTTTTGCTTATCCATAAGGAAGACTGACAAAAAAAGAAACTTATCTTTGGCTCTCTCTCTTAGTTCTCATCTTAGGTGGTTGGCTGATTCACGGAAATCATGCAGATTAGAAGGGATATGATATGATCCATTGTTCATCTATCTTTCTTAAAGTGCCATTGTTGTCTTTCTGTGTTTGAATCAGGTTGTGGTGCCAACTGAAAACATGGCCTCTGAGAACTTTCAGTGTTCTAGCTAACTCAGAATTAGATATTAACACTTGTTTTATACTCACATTTGAGTCTTACTGAATGTGCATCATAGGTCTGCCTACCAGAATCCTGCACTCATGGGGCAATCCTGAATGCTATATGGGAATGGGGTGGCCAGAAATGGTGGATGCACACATCATATGTATCTCTTTTATGCTTGCACATGCTGAATTGTCTTATTGGATTTCATTTTTTTAACATTTATTCATTTTTGAGAGACAGAGAGAGACAGAATGTGAGTGGGGGAGGGGCAGAGAGAGGAGACACAGAATCCGAAGCAGGCTCCAGGCTCCACACTGTCAACACAGAGCTTGACATGGAGTTTGAACCCACAAACCTTGAGATCATGACCTGAACCAAAGTCAGATGCTCAACTGACTGAGCACCCAGGTGCTCCCAGGTTTCACATTAAAAACACAAGTTTAAAAATAAAATTATTAAGATAGGAACAGAAGAGCTAAGCACAGATTGTGTGAGGCCCTGTGTGACTATGTATGTTTAAACCCATGAAACTGTCCCTGGGCTTTGTAAGCCATATGGCCTCTGTCTTAACTATTGGTTTGTTGTAATATGAAGCAGCCATAAACAATATGTTAACAAATGGGCATGAGTATGTTCTAATAAAACTTTGTTTACCAAAATAAGTGGCAAGCACAATCTGGCTGCGGGCCATAGTTTACCATTCCCTAGTTAGGTAAAAACATGAAAGTGAGAAAGTATGAAATCTGAGAACTCCTTACAGTGGGAGGTTGTATGAAGACCAATTATGAAGGGCCAGGCTAGATCATTTGAATGTTGTCCTGTAGATGATGGAGAGGGATTGGTAGTTTTATACGCTGAGTTAACATGATCAAGAGAGGTTTTTAATAAATTAATATGAAGGTGTTGTGTAGAGATATAGACAGGCATGAATCTGGCAGCATCATGAACTACACATGAGCTGATAGGAAGTTGGAGAAGTGAGTAAGGAGCCACAAGGTAGAAGAATCTGATTTGAGAGAAATTTTAGGTGAAGGGCCACCAGGATGTGGTATGTGATTCAAAGAAAAGACCAAAAATGTGTACTCAGAAGGTTGCAAAAAAAAAGCTTCATTCATTCCATAGACCTGTGTTGTGTGTACCTCACATTTGCCAAAATGCACATAAACAAAGATTGTTAGTAAACTGCCTAATTTAGATGACTACCAAATTTTGGGGTTGTTGGCATTGGTCCTGGGTAGTTGAGTTTACATGATGCCCTGGAGGGCACTAGATGTGTGATACTGTCCTTGATGAAGAAAGTAAGGGTCAGCAATAAAGAGGCATGGTCCATTCTCACCAAAAGGAAAAATGAACCAGTGACGGTGGATAGGATCTCCAGGGGAGAAAGCAGGGAGAAGAGAAAGGAAAGGTACCCTAAAAATGTACATACTTTGATGTAGCCCTTTCTGTTTTTCTAATTAAAGTGATATTTCATCTTCCTATTTAACCTTTTTTTAGAAAAATTAAAAACTCATGTTTGATCACTACAAGTGAAATGAAACAAATATGTGAAATAAGTCACATAAATCCCCCTTCATCTTCAGATGAGTCAGATGCCAAAGCAATTTGGTGGCTCATGAAATGATTCACTTAGACAATTAAATTTCACTTTTGGCTAAACAAGTATAGTATTTTAGTGTTTTCCCAAAAACACACACTCAGTTTTATCCCACCTGGTGTGGCTGGTTGATTGGTTGTTCTCTTTAATGATACCTTTTAGGGTTGACCTGGACAGTGCCACACATAGCAAAATATCATAGATATTGTGAATGTCATAGATACTGAAAGCCTATAATGTGTTTCCTGTAGGAGCTTAGAATACTGTATATTAAACTTATATATTAGCAAATATTTTGTGTACTCAGGGAAATGTAAATGAGATTTCTTTGTATCATTCTTATCTGCAGATGTGCGCTGAGAATGCACTGAACCATGCCCCTATGCTTATGCACAGAATATATAGGTTGTTTGTATTCCTAACCTCTCCATAGACTTGCCTAGACAGAGGACCATCTGGCTTATGCTACCCAATTTAGTTTTCTTGTTTGGCTGGAATTTGCCTATTGAACAGGAATGCTGAAATACAGAGGCCCTAGTTTGGCTACCATTAGAGTTAGAAAACTTGTATCAAACTATACCAGACAAATTAGAAAGATCCACCTCAGACTATTACTATTAGAACCAATAGTCTAAAATTTCAGCTTAAAAAATGGTAAACTATCTTTACAGGCAAATCTGAATTGGAAAATGCATGACAGTTTTTAGGACAATTACCTTTAATTTTATCATTCTTAAGATTTAGGAGGTGCCAAAATGGCGGTTGAAGTATATTTTGCAAGAATGATTTTTACACTATCAAAGTATTGGTCTTTATCTCTCATCCTGTCCAGCTTTCCTTCAAGGCATATCAAAAGCATGTGTCTCCTTGCCCAAGGTGTAAAAACATCACCAGGAATGTTTTCTTCTATTTCGTGTGTGTGTGTGTGTGTGTGTGTGTGTGTGTATACCACACAGATTAGTTGTTTTGTGTGTATGTTTGTGTGAGTATTACACAGTTTAGTTGCTTTATTTTGTGTTTTGAGACACTTTGACTGTAGTTGATTCAGATACTGGCTCTCCTTTATATTCACAGATAAGGAGATCAACTGGTTAGATGGGAGTGCATGTGTATATTTTATAGCAACACATGCTTTCAGCTTTGTTACCTATCTGTATATCTGCATTCCTGTGTTTACTCCTCTTGGGTATATAAGATCATCAAATTTTGGAATTGCATTGCTGAAGGAGACCTTAATTTCAGGGCTCATCATTTCTTTTTTTTTTTTAATGTTTATTTATTTATTTTGAGAGAGAGAGAGCTGGAAAGGGACAGAGAGAGAGAGAGAGGAGAGAGATAATCTCAAGCAGGCACCATACCATCAGCACAGATCCTGACGTGGGGCTCAATCCCAGGAACAGTGAGATCATGACCTGAGCTAAAATCAGTAGTCAGATGCTTAACCAACTGAGCCACCCAGGTACCCTAGGGCTTATCGTTTCTTATATCTTCTATAATGAAAGGGTTCTAAATGGTTTGCTTGGCTTTGATTTTAGTTTTCTATGTAATCTTGGTCATTCACAATTTCTACTTTGCACTTTTAACTTATCAGCTTAATTTCCTGCTACTCACCAGTTTGCACCAGTGGCTCCAGCCCCCATCCAGCTCCTGGCCCTCCGCATGTCCTGCACTGTTGGGCTTACATACTTTTGTATGTGCTCTTTCCGTTGTGTCTAGCAAATTTCTACTCCTCCTTCAAGACAAGACTCTAATGGCACCTCCCTTATAAATGGGTTGATTGATCTATTATTTTATTGATACTCTTCTTGAATGGCACTTTCCTTATAAATTAGTTGGTTATCTATTGTTTTATTGATTGTCTCATTTGAGAAACATTACATGAATGCTTGCTATGTTCTGGGAATCTTTCTCAGAACAGTCTCAAGTATTCCTTCCTCTGGGTTTTCTCTTACTTGGTATTAACAGTCATTACTAATCTACTCTGGGTTCTAGTCATTTGGGCTGCCTCCCTTAATAGAGTCTGAGATCCTTATGAGTGCAGACTTTATTTATTATTTAATTCCATGTTCACAGCATCCAGCATAGTGTTTGGCATATAGTTGGGGCCCACTAAATGTTTGCTCTTGACCAAAATGATTTGTTTTGGCAGGAAACCTTCCTGGGAGGTCCTATGTGGGGTGCCTTCCTTACATGCATAATGACTAGTCTTTGTTCTCTAACTTTGCCTCCTGAAGTAGACAAACTAGAGTTTGTCCCTTACCAGCCATCCTTCTCTCATCTCCACCCTCCTTTCCCAGCACTCCCCTGTACCCTCCTGCTGTGTGCAAAGCTCCAATCCAGGGAAAATACCATGCAATGCTTTCATTCTAACGGAGAGCAATTGAAAGCATTCCTCTAGTAATTTAAGCACACAGCAGCTACCTTTGCAAAAATGTGGTTGCTAAATTATCCCCTTGGCTACTCATTTTGCAGGAGGAGGGAAAAACTTTGGGTTGGGGAGAGAATCCAGAAAAAAAAAAAAAAGAGCCTGTTTTCTTTGGGTTTAGCCTCATTCCTCTCCACCTCCTCTCCATTCAGCAACTGTAGGGCTCCTGGGGTGGCACGTTCTGCTACTTTTCCTTTTAATGTTTTAAATGCCACAAATGCCTGTCATAAACCACCTTTTTAATTATGCAGAAGAGGAGCTGAATGGTTAGTTAGCAGTGCTATTGCAATTACTGCACTTTTTCAGGTCTGCTGCTGTTTTATGTGACACTGTTTTCTAAGTTGCTGATTAAGATGATGTAGTGGGTGGAGTCCTTCTTCCCACCAGTGGAGAGAGGCCTTGGAAGGCTGGGATAATGAGTCCTCAGGCAGTAGTTTATGGTCTAATAGGAATTAAGGAAGGGAGCTAAGGAGGGAGTGTGGAAGATATGCCCATTTGTTTTCTTCTTCTTACAAAAGAGGCCCTCTGGTCTTTTTCAGCTTTCTCCTCTGTCCATTCCTGATGCTGAAGTTGTTAGAGAAACATGCAAGATGGCTCTTAGAAATGAGTCCCAATCTCAGTTGGACTCAATGTCTTGATGCTTTCAGGCATCTTCAGATTTCCTTGTTCAATAACAGAGTCTTTATGATGGAGTTCAAATGCTGGCTGAGAAATTTAAGGGAAATGAGGATTTAAATTAATCTCATCAATTCTCTCTCTCTCTCTCTCTCTCTCTCTCTCTCTCTCTCTCTCTCTTTCTCTCACCAAATGTGAATAATGCTGTTTGCCCATCTTGGACCCTGAGAGGCAATTGGAAAAGAAAACAAAAATATGTTAACTTGGTATCAACATATGATTGCAAAAGTCTGCAGTCATGCATTCATTTATATTTATTGAGTGCTTCCTATGTCCTGGGCCCTATGTGTGAGGTCCCAAGGGATGGGGCAGAAGCAGTGCAAAGTTTTTGCTTTTGCAGAAATGGCCTTTTAGTTAGGGATACTGACATTAAACCCATCAGAAAATAAGTATATACTTTCAAGTGGTGATGAGTGCTATGAAGAAAAATTAAAGCAGGATGAAGAAATGGAGTATGTTGGGGATACTATTTTGGTTGGAATGGTCAGACAGGGCTTCTCCTTCAACGTGACATTGAAAGAGGTGCCTGAGTGAGGAGAGGCAATAAGCCATAAGAATAGCAAGAAGGAATAGATGGTATAATCACTGAAACAGGAATGAATTTGGCTTATTGGAGCAAGGGGGCTGGTAACTAGAACCAGCAAGCCTGCAGTAGACAGAACAATGAGATCTGAGAGATACTCAGGACCCTACCATGTATGGAGAACAAAAGTCTTTGGTTTTAAATAATTGTATTTACATTTTTGATGTTTATTTATTTATTTTGAAAAAGAAAGAGAGAAAGAGAGGAGGGGAGGAGCAGAGAGAGAACCCAAGCAGTCCATGCACTGTGACCACAAAGCCTGATGTGAGCCTCACTCTCACCAACCATGAAATCATGACCTGAGTTGAAATCAAGTTGGTTAAGCTGATCGTGCTTAACCAGCTGAGCTGTCTAGGTGCCCCAAGAACTGTCCTGGCACCTGGGTGTCAGTTATGCTCAATCGGGACAAAGTGGAAGAAAGGACATGCTGAGGAAGCTACCACAGGAATCCAGGCAAAAGTTGTTGTTTTAGGGTGAAAGGGGTGAATACATTATGACATTATTTTGATGTTCTCTGTTTTCACAAGTGTTTTCTTCCTAAATTAGCAATTTGAAACTGTGACTTGGACCTACTAATGAATCATTGTTTGTTTTAAAATTGACACATGAAATAATATTCTGACTTTTTTTTTGTAAACTGACATAAAGTGTTGATGGAGGATTAATCTTAACTTTATATCTATTTACTTACTAGCTATTTGTCTGGAGAGAATTCTGTGTGGCCCTGGAGTCCAATAAATACTACTGGCTTTTCCTACCAGACTGTGATTGAGAGTCAAGGTTATCCAACCTCTTTGTCGCCTCAGGGCCACCCTTCTCTGTCACTCCCTAGCTAGGAGGCAAAAAGCTAAGCAGTGGAACCTGAGTGATCTTCTAATTGATAAAAAGAACTGTACTGTTTATCCATCCAAATGTTTATTGTACTCTTATGTTACAGTCTGAAGGGTTTTATTTTACAGAAGAGGGATTTGTTGGCAGTGTGGGTTGTGTATATTTGTGTGTATAAGCATGCGGATATGCTTGCACCGGGTAACTGTTTTGCTTCGTTTTTGTTTTTTTTTTTTCTTTTTCCTCCCATTAAAGGAACTAATTTGGGAGGAAAATAGGATGACAGTCCTGGAACTGGTTGCTTTTTTTTCTTGTTCAGAATAGGTTCAGTAGAAAATGCTGAAGTTATGTTTGCCTGTTGTTTTTTCCCTATCTTATTTCTATGTGATCACATCATTCTTTTAATAGGCATCTTGAGACAAAGGGTATGCCATATTTTATATTCCCTTTAACCCTTTTATTAAGAAGCCGGTGTCTTGGACGATAAATATATATATATATACATATGTACATATGTGTGTGTATATATATATATATATATATATATATATATATATGATTGTCCATCTGAAGCTTAAAGGAAATATGAATTGTAAAACTCATGAGGGTAGAAAAGGCAAGGATATATATGTATCTAATGTGTGTCTGTGTGTCTGTGTGTGTATTTGCTTATATAATCATTTGCTTACATTACTCCCCTACATGCGCTTCTGCATTTAGTTGAGATAGATCCTATGTTTCTACCATGTTTAGGATCCATTTCTATGTTGCGTACAGTCATTGTCTTCCGTCCCCAAACTGGTGGCATTTATCTGGCACTTCGCCTACCTCATAATGCTGTTTATTCTTTTTTGTGCATCTGTTATATCGAGCCAACTGGGTCATCAGCTTCTTTAAGGAAAAGACCATAATATGTGCTGTGTCTTCTCATCTGCCCCAGAACTGCATCAGTTCAGATTCTTTGGTTACAAGCAACAGAACCTGGCTTAGACTACCTTTAGTAGGTGAGGAATTTACCAGAAGACTTTTGGGCAGCTCACAGAATCGAAGTGAAGACTGGGGAAAAGGCTTCTAAAAAGAATTAGGGAATCTTGGGAGGTGTACATACCAGGAAATAATTTTTTCAGGCCACTGCTGTTAGAATGCTATCCCCCTCACCATGCTCATTCTTGAAATAGTATGCTGAATCCTCAAAGGTGTTGGGTCATGTGTTCAGCCTTAGGGAAGTAGAAAAAGTCACTTTTTCAGCAGTTCTATGTGTTTATGAACAGCAAGTAAGAGATATAATTGCCCCCCCCACCCCAAGGAGCCAAACAAAAAAAGCAGGTCTCTGAGTGGCCCTCAACAACTGTTTACTATAAAATCAAACATAATCTGATGTCCATAGTTGTAATTCTCTATAGGTATGGTGACAGTAATGGTGATGATGATGGTACAGATAAAGAGGAGGACAAATAATAAATGGTTCTGCTTTTTTGAGGAGATAATCACTAAATGTCCTTGCACTTAGAATGGCAAACAAGTGGTAAGGCCTGTTGACATTTTAAGTTAATATAGGCTGGCCATCTTTTCTTTTTGATTTAGGTTTCAACAGTGCTTTCCCAAAGGCCACACTGATAAACAGAATTATGCTATATAAAGCAGGTGCTGTATTCATTGAATAAGATTGCATGCATTGGAAACAAGGAGGCCTAATTGAATCACCCACATTATGTCCCTTTCAGCCCTGGAGGCATAATTGAAGCATTATCTTAGTTGTCACTTTTGTGATTTCCATCCCCATAGTCTCACATTGTGGCAGCTAGATTATGAACAATCCCAAGGTCAGACTGGTGTACAAACCGATATCTATATATTTTACTATTGATATTATACATCCTGATCACAAATATTCATATAGCAGTTTCTCCCATCACTGGTTTTATTTTTTTTTTTTTTCCTGTGACCTTGGCCACACACTTTAAATTCCTTGGGATAATATACTGCCGTGAAAAATGCCTCACCCATTAAAAACATGACAGGCTAAAGAAAACACCTTTTTTTTCCTTCCAATTCTATCATATCATTTCTATTCCTTAGATTTGAATTTCCTGGACTTAAGCTGCCTTTATAGTTAGCAGAAACTTTATTTTAAGAACAGTTTAAATCAGACCTCGTTGTGAAACTGGCTACTGAATCTGAGCCGGGACCTTCTTCTAGAGGGAGGTAATTAAATATTCTTCATTGATGCTATTTTAAATGTGTTGAATGAAAGGAGTTAATTATACAGCAGGGAACATGGCAGACTTCTGACTAATAATGAGCTCTATGTTTAATATCTTCATCTTTGTTAGAATCATTAAAGTTGTTGAAACCAATGAGATTGGCTTGAAATGAATGTAGAGTTGTACTAACCAAGTACAAATGGAGGTTCCTCACAGATGCAGGGCTTGCATCTCTAATGATGACTTCAGGGAAAGGATGCAGATATGTTGCTTTGTTATGCAGTACAGTCTGTTTCAGTTGGCCTTCTATTGTGATTGTAGAGAGAAAAGAGGAGTAAGCCTTATTGTTTCTAAAGATTGCATCTGATTTGTGTGTCTGAAAATTATAAAAGAGGAGGGGATATCTTTTCCTCAAAGCTTTGCTTGGCCATTCCTTCAGAATCTGGTGCTACTATGTCCCCACAAGATGTGTATTAACCTTGAATCTTGGGATGTCTGAGACTCACTAGACAACCGTGTGTGGTTCTAAAAAGCAGATCTATTGTGATGTTGAATTGGGGAAATGTGGGCCTTGAGGTCAAATATCCCATACTCTATTACTGATTTGTTCTGTGTCTTTAAACATGTCTTACAAAGTCCCAGGCATTTCTCTTAAATTTCTCCTCTCTTCTGATTGCTTCACAGAACCATAAGTGGCTTTGTTCTTATGTATAGGACTTCCAGAGTTCTGTTCTGCCCTTTCTATGTTGTAGTTTGTAGCTTTGCCCTTCTAAGCACAGATCAAAGAAACGTTCTTCTCCCATCCTTTCCTTGATTTTCCAAGGGAGTGCTGTTGTTACCTGGCTGAGGGGAGCTGTCACAGTGACTGACTATGGGATCAGCCTATAATTGATGTTCACCTGAAGGAGTTGGGGGCATTGAGGAAGAAGCAGGGTGGGGTTACCAGGTTCTCAGATGGTTCCTGGCCCCTGATGGTTTGTGTGAAATGGGAGGAAATGCTAAAACAGAACAACAATCATCCTAGGAAAGGGAAAAGAAAGACCTGGATTAAAATTCCAGCTCTGACTCTCACTTGGTGTATGGCCTTGGGAAGTTAAGTTTTGCCTTTTTTATTCTCTCTAAACCCATTATATGATCTTTAAAATGGGGATAAAGTCATATCTGCTGTGTGGTATCACTTCAGGGATTCAGTGAGATAATTCATGTAAAACACATTGCCTAGTGCTTCCTTTTTTATAATTTATTAAAAATGTGGTTATGGATTGTTTTTGTTTGTTTAAATAAATTCAATTAAAATCTTTCATTTTTATTTATCTGAGTCTTCCAAGCACTATAATTTTCCGCTGAGTCTTACTGCTCACCCCAACTGGAGACCTAAGATAACTATCTTTTTTGTCTTTGATAATTATTTGACGCATTTCCTCTCAAATTAAGGGGAAAACCCCACTTATTTCTTAGTCACTGTTCAGAATGACAATGGGAGGCTAAGCATTTGTTTTGCAAAGCCCAGTAGACTAGGGAAGATAAATGGTTTGGGTGCATTGTGGGGAGATTTTGAGAAAGAAAAATACCTACCCATTTTGGAGGAGGGAAATTAATGAGGTAGGGCCAGCCTTCTCCCCAGGTGCCTCTCTCAGGGGCTCACATACCATGGTCTGTGATGCAGTACACCTGTGGTGCAGTGGTCCAAGGTTACCTTCACAGTCACGATTGTGCTTTGGCCAGGGCACTTTTTATCCAAAGACGTGGTGAAAATTTTCAGGTAAATCAGAAAGCATGACCTAGGATAGCAAGAGGAAATCACATCTGTTCAGCCAAGGATCTTCCCAGATTGTACAGAGTTTGGTTTTTCACATCTTTGGAAATGTTGGTTCTCAACCTTGAATGGACATAAGAATCCCCAGGAGGCCTTATTAATTCATGCACTGCTGGGAGCCCATTCCAAAGTAGGTCTCAGGTGGGGCCAGAGTATTTGCATTTCTATCAAGTTCCCAGGTGATGCTGATTCTGTTTGACCCAGGGACCATACTTTGAGAAATACTGTCAAAATGCCTTATTATTAAAAATATGGTCCCCGGACCTCCAGCATCAACATCTCCTGAAAGCTAGTTAGAAATACAAAATCTCAGGCTCCACACCAGATCCACTGAATCATGGTTTGCATCCTAACAAGCTTCCTAGGTGACTTGTTTACACATTAAAGTTTGATCTAGTGGTTATAGGTAAAGCCTTTGGAGAATTCAGAATTTGAATCACTCAGAACTGGGTTCAAGTCTCAGGACCACCAATCCCCTTACTCTATGACTTAGGGAGATGTTGTCTTTGTTCTTAAGTCCCAGTTTCATCTAAAAAATTAGGATGTTTATGCTTATAAGGTTTTTGTGAAGCTTAAATGTGATAATATATGTAAAGTGCATACAATTAGTAGTGTTGTTAAACGATGTCCTCATTCCTTTTCATGTGTAATCTGTCCTGTGAAACCATTAAAAACGGCTGTTTGAAGGATGTATTTGAAATTCTCTCTGAAGTGTTTTCATATGTTCTGTTTTGAGAAAATCTATTTTCACAGTATAGAATTAGGTTGTCCTCTCTTATTTTGTCTGTGAATCACAGCTATAGAGATGTGGAATGGATAAAGTTTGCCTATCCCAGCCTCCTGATTTGACCTCTGAATTTGAGGGTGTCTGCACGTGAGAGAGAGAGAAAGAGACAGAAAGTTTTTTGGAGGTGGGGTATGAAAAAAAGCCCAGAGGGTCTTCTTTTCTCTCTAATAATAAAGTATGATGTGCATTTTTAAAGATAAAATTGGACCTGTAATATTTGACAGCATCTCTTAGTAGGTTCTAATCTGTCTGCAGTGTTACGAAAATGAAAGTTAAACCAGTTAATAAAGTGTTTGGAGAGCCCTGAAAGGTGCTACATAAAATAGGGTGTTGGACACTATTTAATTTTTAAAAGCATAGTCCTTAGTGTTTTTTTTTTATTCTCTCATCAACTACAATTCTAGTATTTTGGCAGCTGGAAGGTACCTTAGCCCTCTCAATGCTCTCAAAAATTGATAAATAAACCTGTTGCCTTTAGTATTTTATGTTCTCAAGGCTCAGAAACTTCAAAGTCATGTTAAGCAAAAGTGAAATATAGTGGCTGCAGAAAAAAATAGATTAAAATGAGAACTGTGTCAATGTAATTTAAGAGGGTTAATGAGAACATTGTTTTTCTGGGTTATAGTGTAGATCTCCATGCAGGTGACTTAAGGGGTCTTTGGCGCCTGCGTACTGTTTCACATGGAGGGGCTTTTGTTTGAAATTGTTGTCTCCTATACAAATAGGCCCCTTGGGACTGGTCATTAGAGAGGCACGCCATACTTTGTAATTACATTTTTAGCATTTCCAGGTAGGGCAATGGAGCTTTCCAGTGCTTAGTTAGCACCCAGGGTAATCTCCATCAACTGTAACAGCAGTCACCAAGTTCTTAAGGAGCATCTCATGCTGGTCCCTTGCAACAGGGTAGGTGTATGGGGAAGAAAAGCGGTAAGACCTTACTTATACTGCAAATCCTTCAAGTCCTGCTCCTTAAAGTGTGATCTACAAGACCAGCAGCAGCATCACCCAGGAGCTTGTTAGAATTGCAGCATCTCTGGATCGACTTCAGACTTCAGACCCACTGAGTCAGAATTTGTGATTTAATAACATCCCCATGGGATCTGCACACATGTTAAAGTTTGAAGAATACTACTTTAAGCAATAATTTTTAAATGGAAGCAAGTTGAATTGGCAAACATCTAAAACTATTTGAAGTTCAAATTCAGAGAATGAGGTTAGTTGTTACCAAGATAGAAGGTTTCATGATTGGTTATAATCACTCTAATAATTGCAGTTCTAAAGGAACTTGAGTGTTTGAGGTCAACTGTCTACTACATCACTAGAAAGATATACTTTACAGTTAACCTCATCTAAGGAAGTCTGATTAAGCTCTGTCAACCTGTGTGGCAGATCCAAGTAGACCTCAAAGGTTAAAACAATACAAAAAGGGCAATGCCATAAAAAAGCTTAAGGCAGAGATAAGCTCAAAAACAGACGTCAGATTTTTTAAATTAATTAATTATAATTATTGAAATCAGATAATTGAAATCTGATTTCAATATTAATGAGGCTCCCCACTATTTACAGCCTAGGCTTAGGAGACAGATTTTGTCTAGACCTAAGGCCCTGTCCCATGAACCAAACCAGTGGCATACCTGGGGTTGGTGGGAGTTATGGGTTAGAGGCAGTTTCATCCCCTTAGCACATTTTCCAGTATCTTTTGAAACTGGGGTGCAAATAACAGCACGAATCTGACTTAAGTTGCCCCAATCAATAAAGTCAAGTCACTGACTCTTGTAACTGAAAAGAATATCAGGCTCACTTCAGGTGAGACCTGAGCCAGGGTACAAAGAAGTCACCCAAGACATCATTTATTTCACTTTTTCTCCTCTGCTTTTTTTTCTTAAGTTATTTATTTTGAGAGGGAGAAAGAGAGAGAGAGAGCATGAGCATGGGGGAGGGGAAACAGAGGGTGGGGCAACAAGAGAACCTCAAGCAGGCTTCGTGCTGTCATTGCGAAGCCCCATGCAGGAAGTGATCTCAGGAACTGTGAGATCATGACCTGAAATCAAGAGTCAGATGCTCAACAGATTGAGCCACTCAGGCTCTTCTCCTCTGCTTCTTCTGACAGTAACTTTATACCAAGGCAGGACACTCATGGTTTCCAGAAGGTGGCTAGCAACTCTTAAACTGCCTGCTTTCTCATTTGTTCAGAGTCAGATAAAAGGGGAGTCTTTGCCCCATCGATATCAGCAAGATATTTTGTGATTCATTGAGATTGGACTGTCATAGGTCATATGCACAGTCCTGAAAATACTACTTCTTTGGTTGTTGTTGTGTGTGTGTGTGTGTGTGTGTTTAATGTGTATTTATTTACTTTGAGAGAGAGAAAGAGCCTGAGTCCCTAAGCGTGGAAGGGACAGAGAGCGAGAACGAGACTGAGAGTGAGAGTGAGAGAGAGAGAGAGAGAAAGAGAGGAAGAATCCCAAGCAGGCTCCACACTCAGCACAGAGCCCAATGTAGGGCTCAGTCTCACGAACTGTGAGATCATGACTTGAGCCAAAATCAACAGTTGGTCACTTAACTGACTGAGCCACCCAGGCACTTCCTGAAAATACCACTCCTGCCAGCAGAATAGAGTTATGTTAGAGTTTAGTTAGAGTATGTGCTCTATCCCTGAAGCCCGGCAGCTTCCCTTCAACTTCATGGATCCTCGAATGGAATTCAGTTCTGAGGCAGGGAGTAAAAAATGTCTAGCAATCTAATGTTCTTCGCATGGCTGCTCCATATGGTGCCTTATTCACACTACTTTCAAGATCTCACGTCAACACCATGTGGTAGGTATTGCTATTATTCTTCAAATGAAGGCTCTGACATTGAAAGCCCATAAATGAAATATCTGGGATCTGGGAGCTTATCATGAAAGAGTCCTGGTTTACGGAGGAGGGGTACCCAGCTGGGGGATGAGGAAGGGATAAGTAGGAAAAGAGCCAGACTTAGCCTCTCTTCAGTGAGACTCAGCCCTTCTGTGTGGTCTATGTGGGCCATACATTTATGTGTTCAGTGTCTGTTTTTATCAAACCCTGTATGTAGTTACATAGGAAAAGTAGAACCTTTCTCAACACCATTCAATTCCCTTAATTTAAAAAAATGCTATGAGTTGTTTATAGGAAAGAACTAAAACAATAGATTAAAGCATTTTTCTCTTAATAGTTATTTGATTATTAAATTAAACTATGTCATGAACATAGATTTGAAACCAATTAAAATGATCGTACATTGACTTTTGTGATACTAAATTAATCAAGGTCTATGCATGTGGCGAAGGTAATAAATGAATTCATATCAGAAAAATAAGCTATGATTCAAAATTATTTTTTTAATTTAAAGTACCTCTGAAAAATTTAGCCTTTGCAACTGAAATATCCCTCTTTATAAAAGGTTTACAATAGAACTTTTTGTAACACAGTCTATATCAAGAAAATCTTTGACAGAGCAGATGAAAGAAATTCTTTCAGGATATATAAGTCACTTTAGTTTCAGAATTCAACCTGGGCTAAGATTTTTGTAACTCAGAGGTAAATATTGTGGAGATTTCTGTATTATAGAGGGAGTAAACCATTTGATTATATCTTATTCTGAATATAAGCTCTATGCAATAGATTCTCATGGGCTTTATTCAATATGCTTTCAAAAAAATTTTTTAAACATGTCCTTAACTTGCCAGGAAGAAAAGAAAGCATTTCCAATTTAACTTCTTTTTTTTTTTTTTTTTTTTTTTTGCTGTTTCTGTTAAATCACTCTATTGGATATTTGTAGGTCCCTAGTCCCCACGTGATTGTTGGTGAAGTCTTTGCCTGGTGGCCTCTGTGGCACTTAAGAGAAAGGAAAAAACCGAATGTTAGGAACAGATTTGTGTGCTTTGCTTAATAGAAATTGAACACCCTTTCCTGTTCCAAATATTTCTAGAAAATATCTAATTCAAAAGGTAGATAAGAAGATTGATCCCCACTTTGAAAGCAAGAGAGCAGACACTGCTTAAATTACTTGCCTTAAAAGAGTAAGGGAAAATAGATTGATATTTGTTTCTTATTGACTGTCCTCAGCATGAGGCTGTGTGATATGAAGTCACCAGAAACCTGTGGCATAGCTCCTGTTCTCAGAGTGATTATGGTAAGGTTTTGGTTAAAGAGAATTAGGTGCTTTGTGTTAACTGTCAGCAAGATTTGTCTCTTCTACCTTCAAAGTAGATTTCAAATTTGACAAGTATTCACTGATTCTGCCTCAAACAACCTACTGTAGGACAGCATCATTTCTTAACTAGGCTTCCACTTACCCCCTAACTCATGTCCCTGCTTCCTTGCCTTGCACCAATTCTTCATATAATAGCACAGCCAGAGTTATCATTTAAAACATAAAGTACATCATAAAACCCTTTCTTGCCAAACAGTGGTCCAGTGATGTCCAAATACATTTAAAGTAAAAAATCTAAACCCCTTCTTACTGCCTGGAAATCTTTACATAATCTTCCCATATCTCAAATTTCATGTGTTATCACTCTGCCCCTTGGGGTCACTAGACTCTGGTCACATTGACCTTCCTGTTCTTTGATGGTCATAGAACTTGTTTCTGTGTGAAATGTGCTTTTCCTATATGTTTAGATGAATGGTTCCTTTTCATCATTCAGGTTTCATTTATATATAATTTCTGTAAGGAGATTTTGCTTGACCAGCCTGTCTACAAATCCAATTTGTTAACTTATTTATACAGGTATCATCTCTCTTCCCTAACTTTAAAGGAAAGTCCAGTCTGTGAGCTCTGTGTTTCTGTTCTATCACCCTATTTCCAACTTCTTAAAATAACACCTCATATATAGGAGTCTCTCAATAAGGTAGGAAGACACTAAATTAGTGTACTGAAAATGCCACAGGATTTTAGACAAATGTAAAAACATCCAGGCTTGGATTATTCCATGAATATTTTGAGGAGTTGCATCTACTTGAGTAAGAGTTCTCAGGTTAAATAATATTTTAATGGATTCTGAGGGAAGGAGAGGTTATTGATGATTTTTTTCTATTATCTTTAAGAAAATACAGGATGAATTACTTTAGGATTATAAAAGTAATCCAAACTCCCATTAGTTATTTTTAAAGTTTCCAAGAGAACTTTTTTTTCCAATATGGAGATGTTTAAAAATTATATAAAGAGGAAAAAGAAATGGTGCTTAAAGTCTTAACAAACTATTAATTTAATCGAGTTTCAGAAAAGACCTCATTAAGCTGCATGATAAAGTGATTATTCAGTGTCACTTTCATTGGGTTTTTCAGCAATTATCTAGAATGGTTTTTAGAATGAAGCATTTCCCTTTTCAGTAGCACTTGAAACCTCCTTGATGTTGACACAGAAAGGCCAATAGAAAAGGTGGTGAACCAAGGGCTACAGGTCTTGATTCATACATGTTCAAAATATTACATCCACCTCAAGGAGATTTATCAAAGGCATTCTTGAGCAAAACTTCTGTCCCATTAAGAACATTGACAAAAACCTTTTGAGAGTGAAGTGAAATTTTCCTCACTCAAGTCCTAGCTCATCTCTGAGCATATAATTTGAATTAAAACTTTATATATAATTTTCTAATTGGATTTTTTTCTCCTTTCATGGCCTTTCAGCTTTACATAACCTTTGTGCTGCCTTGTTCCATTAATCCTTTAAAAGCCAGCATCCTATTGAGAGCGGATTCACAGCAGTATTTCCATCATTGTCAACAGAGCCACAAGATGGTTCAAATATATTGGAATTGCCCATCCATGAGAAAATGCTGTCTGGGATTTGTGATTATTAGTTGACTCTTATTCAACTCTGTGATGAAAGTAGAGTTCCCCCTCTTAATGTTTTATTACCAGTTAAAGCACAGTCAGGTATTTTATTTTAATTTGGATAAAGAGTACATAATAGAGAGCTGAAATTTCCTAAATTATGTACATTTTTGGTAGTTAGTTCTATAGTTAATCTTCTTAATTTATCACTTAGAGTAGGGCAATTACCACAACATGGAAATCAGCCAGGATTATTGTATCACTGGAAAGTGGTTGTAACTTGTAGGTTTGTGCCAAGGAAGTATATTGAATTGCTGAAACTCCTGCACTATCACTTACTGTAGTTTTTGTGGATGGGTGTCCTGGTTCCCTATGTATTGTATCACATTTCAAAAGATTATTTTTTCTGCCTCCTTATCAAACAACCTCAGGAGAAAATATTCTTCTATCACTACCCTGTTGAAATTGATTAATGCTGCCTTTAATTTAATTGAAAATGGTTGATCAATAAGGTCAATTTTTATAGATTTATTTTCATCATTTGATGTGGCAAATCATTAGTTATCATTATCTCAATTAGCACAGATTGCCATGAAAAGTGAAAGGAGGAAATTGCTTTATGGATTTCTGAGAGCGTAGTATACTTTTTCTGAACAGACATACATTTCAGCAGTTACCTTGTGCCAAGTTTCAATTCCTATGCTGCCATTTCTCCAGTAATCCAGAGATATCTTTGGCAGATGGGACGTGAACAAACCAAGTTTGAGGAAGTACAAAAAAGTGAGGTCTATGGGTTCATAAAAAACTTCATGTTATTATTGACAGAATTTCAGTGAACACTATGTAGAGAAATATCAGTGGGGGTGGTTTAGGGTGAAATGGACCTGTTTCAAGAGAACAGACTGGGCTTTATGAAGAAAGGTAAAGTAGGGTAAAAAGAAAGGAATGTAAATACCTCTCAATCTCTTATTCTGAAGACTAATGTTATAGGTTGAATTGTATCCCCTCCCCCTGAAAATTCATGTGTTGAAGTTGTAACCTCTAGTATTCAGAACGTTACCTTATTTGGAGATAGGGTCTTTATAGAGGTAATCAAGGTAAAATGAGGTTGTTAGGGTAGGACTGAATCCAGCTGGACTGATGTCCTTATAAAAAGAAATTTGGATACAGACATATATAGAAAGAAGGCCATGTGAAGAGACGTAGGAAGAGGACAGCCATCTATAAACTAAGGAGAGAAGTCTGGAGCAGATCTCTCCCTCACAGCCCTTGCAAGGAACAAATTCTGTCAATACCTCAATTCTAGACTTCTAGCTTCTATAGCTGTGAGGCAATATGTTTTTGCTGTGTAAGCCACCAAATTTGTGTCACTGTGTAATGGCAACCCTGGCACACTGATACAGCCCATTAATTATGGCTAATATTTCATATTAAACAACCTATACAGAAGCTTCCCCAAACAGCAGGTACTAAAGTCTATAGGACTTACAATAACTGTTTTCCTGAACTTGGAAATACAGAATCCAAAGAAATTAAGGATCTTAGCAGAGTTGTATCAATGGACTTTGTAATCAAAGCACTGATTGGAGGAATTGATCTCCATATATATGTCTTTAAGAAAAGGAATATTTTTTTCCCCACTGTAGTGATGAAAACAAGGCACAAACTTTGAAAAGCCTGATTCTGAATGTTAAGTAGCCCAAGGGTGAGGAGCTACAATTTATGGGGAATTCAGTCAAATAGCGTCTGTTGTACTGGAACTCTGGTGTTTGAGTTATAAAATGCCAAAGTGAATCCATCATAGAGATTTATCCTGGCCTAGCTTGCATCTCGACCAAAGGTGATCCATCAGGTTTGTCATTTTATATTGAAATCCATAAACTCCCTATTCTACATACCCCAGTTTCTGTGCAGGTGTGGTGTAGCATAGATCAGTCTCTGATGCATGCCCATGGAAAGGGTGTGTATTTTGTTTTTATAGTTGAAAGTTGTTGTTTCTTTAGTAGTGACAATCAAAAACATTTTTTTTTGGTTCTTCTGCATCTGAAGCTGATCAGTTATTGATAAAGAGTAGAATGGTACAATTCAGAATCAGGACAGCCCTAATTCACATGGTAAGGGGTCAGAAGTACATCTCTCTGGCTCCATATATCTCTCCTGAATCTCAGATCCTTCATGAAGTCCACCAGCTACCCAGAACTCCCTCTATGTCTTCCTCCTCAGGAGCAGTAATAAGGGTTAGTGTTAACTGAGCACTTGAAAGACACCGTGTGTTGCACATGCCTTATAGCAACTCTTTTACATGAACACTTTTGTTATTTTCAAGTTACAGAAGAAGCAGCTAAGGCTTAAAATGTTAAATTACTTGTCCAGTGCCACATAGCAATAAACGCTAGAGCCAGGATTCCAACCTAGGGCTAACAACTGATATTCTTAAGCCATGGTCCCTGATGCCTTCCCTAAAAATGTCCTATGCATCTCATTTCTCCATAGAACCCTGTCTGCTGACTAACCCCTGATAATAAAACAATGGGTTATAATGGATCGCTTCACTTCTAGAAAGGTCCTTTGTAATTAACTGGACATTTATAAAATAATGTGTTGGCAGAAAGAAATGGTACTCATGGTGAGAATTTCTCCTTCTCATTCTGGCAAAATGTGTAATCTTGGACAAACCGTGATCTCCTGAGCCTTGGTTTTATCATCTATAAATGTCAGAGTTGGATTAACTACTCTCTAAAGATCTTCCCCAGACATAAGATTCTGATTCTTCCACATTAAATATAACTCCTTTTCAACCTATATGTACACTTGGCCCTTCGTTGAACCTTTTCATAAATTGGCAATTGAAAATACAAAGTCATGGTAAATATGAGAAAATTAAAATTACTTAGTAGCTCTTAGCCTCAGCTTCCTCATCTATAAAAGGAACATACTTCATGCACCTACCTCATAGGGTTAATATTACACATGCCAACTAAAATGCCTGGATCAGCAAATATCACTAGCTATCACCATAAAGACATGATAATCACTAGTGTGATCAGTTCTATTATTATCTCCCCAGGGAAATCACAGTATGTCTAGGGTTATAGAAAAAGCACCCATCACTACTACTTTTTGTGCAAGGCATTTTATTCAGAATGCGTATTTTAACTTTGTATTCTACAGGCGTTGGTGCCTCACTAAAAGCTGGGCAATATTTATATCAAGCACTATATCATCCATGTGTTCATTTATGCCTGCAGACTTTCAACCCCCTCCAAGCTGTGAGAACAGTAGGCACTTTAATAGTCTGAAGCAAGAAGGATATTAGCTCCATGAATCTTTATTTTAAATTACATTTCTGAGTTAGATGTGTCAAAATGGTAGAGCAAGTTAAGCGAGATTGTATTCCCCAGTAGGGCTATTGATGTTGGTTACAAATAAATTGCTGGTGCAGGTGATGATAGCAAAGTCCATGCCATCTTTCATTTAGCAAAATATTTCTCTTGTTAACAGTTCTTTCTGTATGCTTTCCTATCTTCTGTTTTACATCAATCATATTTGACACGTTGCCCAATGTCAGGGTAAAAAAAAAAAAAAGCAGTATCCAGTTAATCAGCCAGATGTTAGGCCTCACACTGGCTGAAACATCTGGATGTGTAACTAAATGTTACATTCTTTCATTCAATTATTTTATGTTGTTTTACTAAACGGAGGCAAAGAATAAAACCCCAGAATTCTTTCTTCTATTAGGAGAAAGAGCATAGCATATTGAGCCTGCTGTCCTAGGGCCACAGCTAGTTGTTCCTCTTAGCAGTTTTATAATTGTGGGCATAATTCGTATCATCTGAGATAAAGTGTGTAGAAGTGTTATATGGATTCTAAAAGCTCATACTGTTAAAAGAATCTGAATCCCTTTAGTTAGCCATATAATGGCCACACAGTTTATATTTTCTGGAGAGAAAGTTAAAAAGGAATAAAGATAAATAGCCATTAAACACCCAATTTCAGAGCTAGACTGATAATAACAACACCCAAGATGTATCAGGTGCTGACTAGGGGTCATTACATGGTGGGGGGCACTTGTGGGGAGAAGCACTGGGTGTTATATGGAAACCAATTTGACAGTAAACTATTATTTAAAAAAATGCTTTGCACAGATTTAAACCTAAAAACAGTCCTGCGAAGTAGGCACGATTATTTTTCCCATTTTAGAGATAGCGTCACTGAGGACCAGATAGGAGAGTAAACAGCTCACCCAAGATTTGAACTCAGACAAATTGATACAAAGTCTGTATCCTTAACTTATATAATACCTTCTGGACCACCTTTCAGACTAAAGTATGTACTCAGTTTCCAGCACTATCGCTTACTAGCCTGGGTTTATCATCTGTACAATGGGGATAGCATTACCTACCTTAAAAGTATTAGTATGAAGATTGAGAGAATGCATGTAAAGTGTTTAACAATGTTGATTTATGATAAGTACTAATTAAAAAGTAGCTATATTTACTAACTAGGTCATACAATATTTGTGATCAAATGAATACTCCAATACTGATATAATAATAAATTCTAAAAATGTCACCTCTTGAGAACCCATCCAAGAGACTTTTTATGAAGAGACTTTCTACAAGTTTAAGCATCTTTGGTCAATTCTTGATACAGGCTACTATTGGAATAATTTAAAGCCTTCAAGTTATTGTATTTTTCTGCTTCATTCCAATAGAGAAAAACAAAAAGAAAACAAAACAAAAAAACATGTTCTGAATATTCTGCTCATGTTTTCTTTCAACTTCAGGTTCAGTGAACATTTATTGAGTGCTTATTAAGGGAGGGAATGTTCTGATTCTTTCTCTTTCTCTTTCTCTTCCCCCTTTCTTTAATTTCATATTCATAAAAATCATAAAATAGATTTTTTTGGGCTTTTTTTAGTTTAGGAATCACTAAATTTCACTTAATTTCATATGCATAGCAATCTTAAAAAATAGATTTTTTTGGCTTTTTTTAGTTTAGGAATCAAGGCTTTAAATAAGTTGCATCATGTCTCATAAGTAAAAATGAGAGGGGCACCTGGGTGGCTCAGTCAGTAGAGTGTCCAACTTCGGCTCAGGTCATGATCTCACAGTTGGAGTTCGAGCCCCACATCTGGCTCTGTGCTGGCATCTCGGAGCCTGGAGCCTGTTTCTGATTCTGTGTCTCCCCCTCTCTCTCTGCCTCTTTCCTGGTTGTGTTCTGTCTCTCTTTCTAAAAAATAAATAAACATTAAAAATGTTTTTAATAATAAAATAAAAATGAGAAGCAATATTTTAACTGATCTTAGGAATTGAGACCTGGTGTTTTATCCAACAAAACATGAAATATGCTATATGAATATGTTTTATAATGAAGTCCACCACTTACTGGATATCTGCAGGAGGCCAGATTTATTGCTCCATGCTTTAAATACACTTTCTAACTGAATTAATACAAGTTCCTGTGATTGACACTTGAGTATCATCAGGGAACTTTTTTGCTCACCATTTTATCTTATGATCTGGGGTCCTTAGTCATTTTCATGACTTCTGTTCAGAGTGACCTTTTCTTGATTGATTTGCTTCTCAGAATCCTCCAATCCTCATGTTGTAAGGAGCAAGTTTATAATTGGGAAGTAAATTTGGTCATCAACTTTGATAGGACAGTGGGCAAAGCTGACATGTTTTAAGAGGCTTCTCAGAGTGTGCTGAGTTTCTGTTGGCCTGGTTTCTATAAACAGCTAAAACAGCTTTTGTCAACACTCAGCCTGATTAAATTGCAAGATTATGATGTTTTCAGACCCAAAATGAAAGTGACGCATTCTTGTTCTTTTAGTGGCCTCATAAAAGTCAAATGTTTAATCTCGGGAGAAAATTTAGAAGATGGAAGTAAAACCTTAATGAGATGCAGCATAAATAATAGAAGAAGTCCCTTTCCATGAAATGACTTGTGATGAGGTTTCTTCAAGGAAATAAACTATAAAAGAGAGCATTTTAGAAATTTTAAATCTACTGGTAAACATTGCACTTTAAAAATATAGTGTCAATAAGCCTAAACACTTAGTAGATAGAAAGGATTAGACAATTAGTATCCATATAAATGTAATTTTCCCAAACATTAGGAATGTATCACCAAATAATCCATATTTCAAAAATAGGTGATTTTAAAAAAAAACTTTAGTCCATAAAACCTGAGGAGTTATTGGGACACAGCAAAAAAGAGGATTCTTTCTCATACTTTTTAAAACATGTTTTTATTTATTTATGAGAGAGACAGAGACAGAGAGACAGTGTAAGCAGAGGAACAGCAGAGAGAGAGGGAGACTCAGAATCCAAAACGGGCTCCAGGCTCCAAACTGTCAGCACAGAGCCTGACACAGGGCCCAAACCCACAAACCACGAGATCATGATCTGAGCTAGAGTCAGATGCTTAACTGACTTAACCACCCAGGCTCTCCCTTTCTTATCCTTTATGCAACCTTTTGTATAATAGAACTCTTCTTTCATGTACGTGCACATGTATGTATGTGTACACCTGTATCTTTGCACACACAGATATTCCAGCCATCATTTCTCCCATTTCTCCGTTGAGAAACGGAAGACACTCAAGAAATGGTAACTATCCCCATTAATTACATTATTTGTTTTCTTGTTCAAATGAAGTTGATAGAGGGAAAGAATAAACCTGGTTTGTTAAAATACTATAGGGAATCTCTGTAATTTTTATATCCTCCTATTTATTTTCCTAGTCATCCCAAAGTGCCCTCTTTTGTTGGTTTAGAAATAACATAACACAAAATTCTGTTACATCTCCCAAGAACATTTTTATGTGTGTCTTAGATATTGTAGAAAGCGCTAACACACAGGGAATATATAAGATGAATGGTGATACTTGGCTTCTGCTCCCCAAGTATAGATCTCACCAAGATACAGACGATTATTGTGCTGTTATAATGATCCCACTTGCAGAGTCAGATCCGTCAGCATAAGCATGTGTTTCTATGAATGTTTTGTTAGTGAACGTTGTCTTAAAAATTTAAATCAGATTATTTGCCCAAAGAGAGTGACAAGGTTTAGTTCCTGGCTGAAAGAACACTATTAATCTAGATTCCTAGGCTGGATTTTAGTATTGATTTTGAATAAGTCATCAATAACTAATTATAAGGAATCCATCTGCTATACCGTATTTGTAGTTAAAATGTGATTCCTCCTCCCCATTCTTAGGCTTACCCCCCTTCCTTCCTTCCTTCCTTCCTTCCTTCCTTCCTCCCTTCCTTCCTTCCTTCCTTCCTCCCTTCCTTCTTCCCTCCTCCCTTCCTTTTTCCCTCCCTCCTCCCCTCCCTTTCTCCCTCCCTTCTTCCTTCCTTCTTTTCTTCCTTCCTTCTTATCTTCCTCTGTGTCTCCCTCCCTCCCTTTGCATTACCCAATTCCACCAATTAGCTTCTTTTCCACTGCGAGCCATGTGACCCTATGCCTATTTATAACCCTAGTTATAACTCTTAACAGAGTAAATAGAAGGTTAACCCAGAAGAAGTGGAGATGAGAGCCCACGATTGTTTCTGGTCTTCTAGTGGCATTGATGCCCTCAAAAATCTAAGACACCTTTGAGTTCCACAGCTGAGATCCTTAGAACTCACTGATATCTGTGAATGTCAAGCCACCATCCATTGGTAACAAAAACAACTGTATGCTAGCTAGGGATATGTGGCCCCCTTCTCCCTCTGGTTCTCGTTTCTGTCACTAACAAGTGCCCCCAGACTTAACCAGGAGACAATATAGTGCCCTGAGAAAGTCTCTAGGCATGGTGGGAGTTAGGCTGATCAATTCCAGTCCCTCTTTGGGCACATGCTGATCTGTGCAACCGTAAACAATTATTTAAAATATCTAGGCCTCTTTTGTGTCATCTGTAATAGGGAGTAATACTAGCACATGTTTCTTCTTCCTGGTGCTGCTGTGAATGTTAAAATGTTAGACACAACTTATTTAAAGTTGCTGTTCAGGGGATAGCGCGGTAAGTTGTGCATCCTGAAAAGCCCGCAGTCCTGGGCAAAGGGCAATGGTTGATCACCCTAGCACTCACTTACCAAGTATTTTTCTTGTTGTTCTTGTAGCTATTAGGAAAGCCCTTACCATAGTTCTGAAGAACAAAAACAAACACTCAATAAATATTGGTTATTTTCTGACCTCTATGCTTATAATATTGTACCGGTAAATTTTACCTGTAAATTCTGGCTTTTCATCTGTCCTTCTGTCCTCCTTTCCATTCTGTTCATTTGAGACTCAGATGACCTTAATCATGTCTTTTCTATTTCTTGTCTTAACTGTAGTTAGAAATTTGTACAGTGGCTAAAATATCTCCTGCAAACCTATGTAAAGGAGCCAAGGTCAAAGCTGGAATATAAGTAAAAGTCTTTTCCTTTATATATGATGTAGTTTATTTGTGTTACATAATATGAAGTCTCAGTGAGAACATAGGATATAAAACTCAGGTATGATTATATTATCATTTGTTATGTGTTCTGGTAATATTTTATTTCTTATTAGTCATAAATATCCCTGCTCCCCACCCCCACACCCTGCCCTGCATTGCCTAACAATGAAGAAGTGTCTTTCAAAAAAAAGTGAAATCTTTTTCATTGAATTATCCTAATCTAGGGGCACCTCGGTGGCTCAGATGGTTAAGCATCTGACTTCGGCTCAGGTCATGATTTCGCAGTTCGTGGGTTTGAGCCCTGCATCAGGCTCTGTGCTGCTAGCTAGCTCAGAGCCATGAGCCTGTCTTCAGATTCTGTGTGTCTCCCTCTCTCTGACCCTCCCCTACTCACGCCATCTCTCTCTTTCTCTCTCACAAGTAAATAAAATATTAAAAGCAATTTAAAGAAATTATCCTTATCTAAAACCAGGTGACCTGATTAAAACCAGCCTTCTTTACTCTTTCCTTCCATTTCAAGGAAAGGGCACGTGGACACGTAGTTTTCCTTGCCATCTTTTGTCTGGAGTAGGCGTGGTGGTACATTACTCAGGCAGACATAGTTCTTTATTATGGGAACCATGAGAGAGCACTTGTTTTTAACACTACCAGCTGTGTGGTCCTAAAGTCCTTGCTTTCCTTGGAACGCAGAACTTTCCTTCAGCTCCCTGGTTCAGCCTTCAGTGGCACACCTTCATGCTGCATCATTTTGTCTTTGAAATCATGTGCAAAAGAGCATTTGTGTTTAAAATCCATTTACAATTTTACTGCATTGAAAAATATTGCAGGAGGTAAAGCAACATTGATAGGGAAAACATTTATTAATCTCTATTATTATTTATTTGATGCATAGAGCAGCTTTTGTTGTTGAATTATAAACCTTGCCTATTGTGGTGGTCTTTATTTTGCCCTCCACCCGCATTTAACTAGTTTCTGCTGATGTGTTCAATTTGAGAAATGAATGTGTTGAAAAATATCATAAAAGGTGTTAATCTCTAATTACATGTGGCTGAGATGTTTAATGTGGCTGATTCTGAAATAGTTATGGACCTAAGCTTTTATAGAAAGTCTGAAATGTAAAGAGTGAATGTTAATATTGTTGACTTTTGTGGAACATCATGAAAGGAATATTATGAATATTTCTAGTATATAATGTGAAAGACCTTTCAACAAAAAATCTTGCAGTATATACTTCCTATTACCATTGTCCCTTCTGTGTCACAAATGACTGGGTAAAAACAGTAACTAAAAACATGGGTCCTTTTCTACTTCAAGGATATTTGTGATTTGTTATAAAGTTTCTTTTACAAATATTTAAAGATGGTGCACCTGGATGGCTCAGTCAGTTAAGGGTCCGACTTCAGCTCAGGTCATGATCTCACAGTTGGTGGGTTGGAGCCCCACATCAGGCTCTGTGCTGACAGCTCAGAGCCTGGAGCCTGCTTCGGATTCTGTGTCTCCCTCTCTCTCTGTCCCTCCCTCGCTCATGCTTTGTCTCTCTCTGTCTCAAAAATAAACAAACATTTTAAAAAATCTTTGAAGAAAATGATAACTTTCACTCCCTTAACAAAGGAAAGCAAACAGAGGAGCTCAAACATCAACTAATGCCATTTGAACTGGTTTTGGTGTGGTCAGTCTTAGGGTATCTGTCCCAATTTTAGCACTGAAAATTCTACGTCTTTGGAAAACTTGCATCTGGGAAAAATGAGATCATTGGTTACCCTAATTTTGATAGTATTGATTAGCATATAATGTGCAAGCAATGATGAAATAGATATATGCATATTATATTTTAACCCGATTCTAACTTTTAGACACACATCTATTGTTCAACTGGTTCTTGAGAAATAGGTTGGTGGATGGGTTATGGAATGGCTCTTGAGAGGAGAAGGGTAAGTTATTAGAATAATATTCTCTCTGTGTCTCTGTATAGTGGTTCTAATATCTGTTCAATCCACTGGTCCTTTCTTTTGAGTGCTTACTGTTGACTGCTAGTTGGCCCAACCTTAGAACTTTGTCAAGAAGGCCTTGTGATAAGATGATTGAGATCCTCTAGATTTCCCAAGGGTCCTTGCTCAAGAACGTCACTACCTAAGGCCATTAGATTAGGTATAATTTTATCAGTTTCATTTTCCTGAGAATTATATACTTGTTTTATTTTCAGGATTGAAGATAAAGAAAATACTTACACTTTATTTCCCTAAAAATGAGTCTTGAGAAGGATACTAGACAACCCAATATGTTCCCATAGATGTCTATGTTACCCCTATAATTGACATGTCCTATTTTTAACTTTGCATCCTCTGTGTTAGGATTTTCTTATTGTATTAGTAGAATGTTCTCTCTTTTTCTCTTCTTCCTTTACTCAGTTTCCATGGGAACATTTCTGTCACACTAAGAGGGGCTGGAGGTTAGTGACATGGAGCAGTGGGTTTTGAAGTCAGTGTGTGCCTTGGTTTTGAAGTGTTTGCTTGGGTCTCTGATACACAGAGTACTGTGTGATAGTAACTCTGGGATTGACTATATACAGCACATCAGTTATTCTTGAAATGTGCAAAGGACACAGTATATCAGTTATTCTTAAAATGAGCAAAAGCCCCTGGGAGGTGAGCCCCAGTACTTTCATCTCCTGCAAGCCAAGCCTCAGCATTTCCTTCAAATTAAACAAAAATAATGGGAAATGTTGTCACTGAATGCTCAAATTGGGCTGGGAACAGAGAGCCAAAGCCTGTTGGAAGAAATGTTGCTGAAAGAAGTGGCTATATCTTTTGGGCATTTTTGATGTCAAATAAATGGTGATTATTCTGTTGTTGACTAAGATTTATTAATGAGCCCCCTTTCCCTAAACCCTCCACCATTCTCCTTTTTGAATCTGTCTGACTATCGTCTTCTGCCATGGATTTGTGGGAAGGTCAACCCCTACAAAACCCTCTTCCTGGTCCTCCTTGCTCCCTTAAGAATGTGACTTAAAAGATTAAAAAAAAATGATATTGTTATTTTCCTCAGGGCAAAAGGAAAGAATAGTCATTTTGATACACAAGTTAATAGGAGATGAGAGGAGGCTAGGGTTACAATTCTTCTAACACACTAATGTATATTTAATATACCACCTTGATTTGTGGCCTCAAGTTAAATTTTAACAACATATGTTTAGAGCATAATTATTTTCATAATCGTGTTAACCTCAATGGGAGAACATTTGTATTAGTTTCCATAATTGAAATGCCAAATGCCTATTTTCATTTACCCACCTAGTATCCTGGTGTTGGTAGCAAAAGATACAACTCTTCAAATACATATCAGTATTCTTTAATTCTAGTTGCTTTATAAATATATTAAGTTGGTTTTTTTTTTCTTTTCATTTTTCTGCTATGTGAAAGTCACCTTTAGAGTAAGGATAGGAGTGACTCTTGCCAATTTTTCAGTAACTTGCTTGCAAGAGTGGTGATTCCCTACAGAGCTATTTTGTGTGTGGTTTCCCTCTGGGTGCAGATTGTGAGAAGGAAAACACAATGCATTTCAGAGTAGTCATTACTTAACATCACAGTGCAGGGTGTGGTCAGTTGTTTGTTGAGGCACAGAGATCTGCATATGAGGTGCATTTCCCTGTGTTCTTACTAGACTGATTGCATCTATAATTCTTAGATTTGGGGGGGAGAGTTACTCATATCAGAATTGAACCTCGGAACCTTTATAGAGCACTGTGTTTTTTCTTGTTTCTAAAAGTTGTTCCAGGAGCACCTGGGTGGCTCAAACTGGTACGGTCTGATCTCAGCTCAGGTCATGATCTCACAGTTCAAGAGTTGGAGCCTCTCATTGGACTCTGCTGTCAGCGCAGAGCCTGCTTCAGATCCCTTCTCCCTCTCACTGTGCCCCTCCCCTGGTCATGCTTCTCACACACTCTCTCTCAAAAATAAACATTAAAAAAAAAAAAGAAATACAGTTTATTAAAAAAAAAAAGTTGTTCCAGTATCTATGTACTCATTCATTCACACATAATTATTAACCATTTGCTGTGTGCCATTGTTGCAGACTTATAGGTTAGCCATGACCTTCAAACAGACTTCTGAAATTTATGCTGATCACCAATAAGTGACTCATGTACCTTAAGAAATGGTTGACAAAATTGTAGAGGTAAAATGTTTCTGGAGTTTTAAATTATTTATTTCTTCTTTAAAAATGATCACATGCATTTTAGATAAACAATTCCTGGGGGCCCTTGGATGGCTCAGTCCATTAACCATCCAACTTCGGCTCAGGTCATGATCTCATGGCTTATGAGTTCTAATCCACCATGGCTTATGGTGACAGCTTGGAACCTGGAACTTGCTTCAGATTCTGTCCCCTTCTCTCTGACCTTCCCTGTTTGCTCTCTGCCTCTCTCTCAAATATAAAATAAAACATTTAAAACAATTGAAAAAAATTCTTCTGTGGCTAAACTACTTTTTTATATAAACATAGGAGCCAAGGACCTAATTCAGTGGGAGAGACATTCTTTAGGCTGTACCTTTTTCAAATTGTGTGACCTTGGAAAATTTGTCTAATCTCTTAGGAGGCTGTTGTGAAGACTGAGATGATTTGTGAAAATTTTGAGACATAGTTGTTCAATAAATGGTAGTAATTTTGCAGGGGAGGGCACCTGAGTGGCTCAGTCAGTTAAGTGGCTGACTTTGGCTCAGGTCATGATCTCATGGTTTGTGAGTTCAAGTCCCAAGCCTGCTTCACATTATGTGTCTCCTTCTCTATCTGCCCTTCCCCTGCTCAGGCTTTGTCTCTCTATCTCTCAGAAATAAACAAACATTAAAAAATTTAAAAAAATAAATGGTAGCAATTTTTTAAGTATTTAAAGTATGGTAGGATGAGAAAAGAATGTCATGAAAACTCATTTTTCAAACACAAATGAGGAAGAAGAATCCCCTATATATATGTGGGATCACAGTTGATGATTGTGATCATACTGTGGAGAGTACATAGTTCTTCTCTGCATGGTAATATGATTACAGAGATATTACTTTGAAGAGGTAATATGCAAAATTAAACCCTCGGTGGCCTGAAAGTGTTAACAAGGTTCTAGGAAAGGAGCCACTTACCCTCTTTTTACCTGTAATAAAAAGCATACTACACACGTATATTTAATAAACTGTGAGAGCTGGTGCTGGTTGACTGGGTTTCAGTAAGCTACCATCAACCTATTTTTCTTTTTTCCCAGCTTTCCATTTATGATCCCCCAAATTTTGTAAGAATCAGTTAATGAGTCCAGCTGACTGCCTTGCTTGCTGCAAATAGAATGCTTCCTCTTTTCCTCTATCTTCTACCATTAAAGTTGATTTAAAAAAAAAATAAAGAAAGAAACATATTTAGTACTACTCCAAATAGGCTAATTAGAGGATGGAGGAATGAAACCATACATGAAATGTTTAACACAATAAGATGTTAGATGTTGATTGATGACTTTGAGAGCAATGAGCAAATACAAGGGAACATCAAAAATGATTTTACCTGGACTATACATATCGAGATTCCAGGAATCCAGGAAATGGAATAATGAGGCTGAAGACACCAGACAGTATGACAAATCTAAGTATATTCTCGTAATGATTTAATTTTTAAACTTTTAGTGATTTCACAACTGCTAAGATCTTTAAGGCAAAGAGTATACCTTTTAGACTCAATTCTGCTTTAAAATATGTTCAGTACAATGAAAAAAATTCATTAGTTTGTCTATATATTTCTGTTTGGGGTAATTCATCTGTTCTCCAACTTGGCCTATTTAGAATAGTACTAGTTGATCTCAATAACCACATAGAATTGTCAATTTTATTTGACCACCAACCATTCTAGTGATTTGTAAAGAAATTGTTCAAGTATGTGGGAAATAAATATATCTAACCTAAATACTAAAATCTAATTGGAGATGGAATTGATTAGATGTAGAACAAAGGTTTGGTGAAATAACCTGCCCCCAAATGAAAAATGGAACCTATATTCCATAGTGAAACATACTTTAGAAATGTTGAGAAAAGCCAGAGATTATCTTTACATAATTATGAAAAAAAAAAAAAAGAGAGAGAGAGAGAGAGAGAGAAGGTTATGCAACTAAGCTGCTAAGACATCAGAGTCAGACACCACACACAAAGGTACCAGCAAGGTGAAGTTCATCAGTCCGACTGAGTCTGAAACTGGGCTTTGTTCAATGGCAACTTAACACAGTTCCATATTAACTCTGTCATAACCAAATCACTGACTTCAAAGGCATCTGCCTTCATTTCAGAAAGATGCAGAGTGACATTCCCCTTTAAATAATCTTGGCTGAACAAGGTTTGGATCAGGGCAAAAATCAAAACAGAGAGGGGATATTTTCAGATGTATATGATAGATGGAAATAGTGAAGAAGTATTTAGAATAGTCTTTTTTCATATTTCCTAGAGCAATCTGACTCATGTAGATTGAAATATCTGTCAGAAGCTACATGTCAGTTCAATTGATCCCAACATTAAAATGTCTCTACATATTTTCCCTCATCTTTCCCCTTCCAGCTTGATAGCTATAATTAGTACTGTGCTCCCTTGTGGGGGTAGAAGACCAACTGAAATACCAGCTATGCACGCAGCAACAGCTTAAAACAGTTAAGAGAGCTGCTTCTCATTTGCCACTGCCTTAAGTGGTATCTACATTTCCTCCTCCTACTTTATTTAAAAAAAAGGAAGAAAGAAATAGAGGAGAGAAAACACTAAAGATAAATTATTCCTTTAATATTTTATCATTTTACTTTATTTCAAAAGAATACGTGTTATAGCACCAATCCAAACAGATTGAAAGAACGAGATTTTGGTTCCAGCTCCTGCATAGAATATCTTTGTGATTTTCAATGGCTTTAGGGAGCCTGTGACAAAAAAGAAAGAAAAAAAAAATCTGTTAACTCAAACACCATTTTGAACTATTCGTTGCCCAAATTCTGATAAGAAATTTATCCTGGCACAGGTTTATCTCTTGATAATGGGCTTCGTGGCTATAGGGAAATGTTGATACAGTGAGCTAGCATCTATCATTTTGACACCTACTCTTTAGCAGATGAAGAGAATAATGGGTGCTTCGGATGCCACACTGTAGAACAGTATCAGTAATCAACGTGCACAGACCCGGCCATGGGATCTCTGCTTGTGCTTGGCCACATATTTATGGCTATTGTTCCTTCTCCCTATTTTATTTATTTATTTTATTTTATTTTATTTTATTTTATTTTATTTATTTTGCTTCAATACTCTGACATTTGTTGCTTCAATTCACTTCATTTCTCCCAATGTCTTGCACTTTTTGCTGTCTGCCATAATTCTGCATGAAATTAAGAAGTGCACTAAAACATCCTCCTTTCTGTCCTTGATTGCTTTCAATAATTCTAATGACCCCACTGGAAAGTTGGTGATAACTGATTAGGCTATGAGAAGGGACAGAAATAGAAACTTATGTCTGCCCTTCATGAGGGTGATAGAAAAATGTGCTTACTTATGAATATTTCTAAAACTTTGTTTTTTTTCTAAAACTGCACTTTTTTTCTTTTAAAATGTTTTAAAATGTTTATTTATTTTTGAGAGAGAGAGAGAGAGAGAGAGAGAGAGAGAGAGAGAGAGACAGAGTGTAAGTGGGGGAGGGGCAGAGAGAGAGGGGAACACAGAATCCAAAGCAGGCTCTAGGCTCTGGGCATGGGGCTTGAACTCACAAACTGAGCTGAAGTCGGATGCTTAACCAACTGAACCACCC
Organism: Suricata suricatta; assembly: GCF_006229205.1. Classification (NCBI taxonomy): domain Eukaryota; kingdom Metazoa; phylum Chordata; class Mammalia; order Carnivora; family Herpestidae; genus Suricata; species Suricata suricatta. The sequence goes on along the minus strand of NC_043708.1, from coordinate 22,161,757 downwards.
AGACACCCCCCTTTTAAAAAAATTTTTAATGTTTATTTATTTTTTGAGAGAGAGTTTCTTTCTTTCTTTCTTTCTTATTTCAGTTCCAGGTAGTGTGTCTCATTTGCCCGAAAATTAGTTACCTCATCAATAACCTAAAGGCAGACCGTTTCAGGCTTTCATTTTTTATGAAGGGGTGTTCTATAATGCAGGGGTGCAAGAGTATAAATTCAATCACAAAATTAGGAAATTAAATACAATAAGTTTAGATTAAACCAAATAGAGAAATAAAATAATAATTATCCTTTTTGCAAATACATGACAATATTCTATTTTCAATGGCTGATTTAGGTAAAAGTGAAATACTCAGAAAATAAGTATAAAGAGAGTTCTCAAAAAATATATGTCTTTTGTATACATTTATATTACAAGTTGAATGCCCTTATCTGCATTTCAGAGTCCCAAACCTGAACATTCTAATAATCATGGTACCTGGGAAGAGATTGCATTTTTCACTGACACTCAATATTAGGCATTTTATTTAAATAAAGTGATCTAAAACAAGTGATATTCTGCCAGATACTCTTGGTTTCTCCTCCTAAGGAATTAGCTAAATAGTTAGAATCTGAAAGGAAAAGACTGGAATATTGCATTTTAGTTGATGAACTTTAGTTCTTTTCCATGACTCTGGTTCAACTGAGTAGTAGGAAATCATGGGTTCCACAGAACAAGATGATTGATTTCTTAGTGCTTTCTTTGGCATCTTCATTGCTTGCAGTGACACCATGGCTGACTAAGAGCAGTGAACAAGGAGTGAGGAAAAGTACAGCATTTCTACTTGGTCCAGCTAATGGGGAAGTACACAGAAAAAGGATTGCCTTTAGTTTAAAAGATGCTGATGTTACATTTTTTTAATCCTTCCTATCAAACATATTTATCTGCTGAGTCATTACAGAGAACATGTTTTATTTATCTTCTTTGCATTTGCTATCTTGCAATAGAAGAATTTTGTCCACTAAAACATCTTGAATACATATTGTTTTGTCCCAAAGAGCACTAATAATTTCAATTTATATTCAAATGGGTTTTTTAAGGTGCCTCCAAATTTTTGTGCATATATATGCACATATATATATATTAAAATTCCTAACGCATTTCTATGAAAGAAGCTAAGACCAGCCCACTTTCTGTTTATATAGATAAAATTAAACTTAGTTCAATAAATATTTATTAGATATCTATTATGTGGCAGGTACTGCATTAAATATTATAAAAATGATTAACAATAAGTCAGACTCAGTCCCTTCTCAGGCTCTTCAGATTAAGTGTAGAAAGGCATACAGTATCCTGATTAACACTCATGGAGTAGTTCTGGAGTTCTTGGTATGAGAATCAGAGTTCTTGTGCACTTACCACTGATCAAGACCTCTTTACTCCTTCTCTGTCTTCTTTCCTTCCTATATCACTAATTTTTAACATATCCTCTCATTTGTATTACTGTTCTGCCCTTTAGTCATCATTAATTATGAGTTATAATTCCACCAAGAAACCTGAAGAACTATAGGTGTTTTGTTTTGTTTTTACATGAAATTCTCAGTTTAGAGAGAAGGCATGTGCAAGGAAAGAATCAGGAATGAGTATGTGTCTCTGCTGGTATACACTTTCCAATAGCAGTTTGATGTGAGCCACATATGTGACTTAAAAAAAAATAATGTTTATTTATTTTTGAGAGAGAGACAGAGCATTAGTGGGGCAGCAGCAGAGAGAGGGAGACAGAATTAGAAGCAGGCTCCAGGCTCTGAGCTGTCAGCACAGATCCAATGCAATTCGTGAGATCAAACTCACGAACTGTGAGATCATGACCAGAGCTGAAGTCGGACACTTAACCAACTGAGCCACCTAGGCATCCATATGATTTTAAATTTTCAAGTAGCCACACTAAAAATGTTAGAATCTTCTTGAAAACTAAATCTATGATCAGTTGTGTAAATCTGAACTCCAATTAATTAAACTGAAATAAACTAGAAGCTCAGTTCCTCAGTCTTATTTGCTATATTTTATCTACTCAATAGTTGGATGTGGCTAGTGAATGACCACTCTCTTGGTTGGTTGAGGGCTAGAATAATGCACTTCAGGCTTAAGCATACATAGCAAATTTTTGTTACTCACATATATTAAGGCTTAATTTCTTAAAATTGTGTTTCTTTGTTTGTTTGTCTGTTTATGCCCAGAAGGGAAAGGATATGATAGAAAGCTTACTCAGGACCTAGATCAGAAACTCAGATTTTCCAATTCTGGATGCAGTAGCATATTCTGTAATATCACACTGGAATAAAGAAAATGTAGAGAAGGAGGACAAAATAAGAGCTAACATTGATTCTACACTTAATTCATGTCAGGGATAATGCCAAGACCTTTATTTGTATTGCGTTTATTTGTTCTTTATAAATAACCTAGCATATATCATACATTCATCATTTTACAGATGAGGAAACTGGGATTTGGCTAAATGTAATAACCTCATCAAGGCCATTGAACTAGCAAATGGCAAGCCCAGGATTTGAGGAAGTTCAGACCTATACCAAATTTAATAGCTTAAAGCTTAGATTCTGTGGAAATAGAATCTAAAGGGGACTCCCATGTTTCTGCTTCTTCTGATGCTTCAAATCTGTGTTCTGGAACAAGTTTTTAGGTTGACTCTGGAGCTCCTGACACATTTGTTGGGTATACTGTAGCAAAAAAAAAAAAAAAAAAAAAAAAAAAAACTAGAGCTCTCTAAAATTTCAGTAATCACTTAGAATATTATTACTTCAACTCTTACGGAGTTTGATAAGATACAGACATTAGCAATAAAGGGACATGTCAGGAGCGGGGTTCCTGTTGGGGCCAGAATAAGGAGACATATTATATTTTCCTTTTAAATATCCTAGCTTAGAAATTTATTCTCTGCATAATAAAGCTGGCTATAAGAAATTAGGAGAATTGGAGCAGACTATTTTATGGGTCCATTTCTCCTTAGTCCCTGAAATGAACTTACATTCATTCTACAACCATTTATTAAGTACCTACTATTCACCAGATTTGTTGGTAGGTGTTGAGGCTATAAATGCATATGAATTATATTTTAATAAGCACAGTATATTCAAGAAAACTTGTCTTCTTAATTTTTGCTTTGAGAGACTTACTTTCTTCCCATAAGTGCCATTATTTTGACCAAGCATGCTTCTCTAAATTCAGTGGTTCTTGGCTCATACTGGGTCAATACTCTGCTTAGCATTTTTGTGGTTTCTGATTGAGTAAGGAGCAATGAGTTAATTTGTGGACACTTCACCTGTACTGTCTTCCAAGATATATTCTTGACCATGCCCTTAATCTATCAGAAGATATGTGGCAAAATAAAAGCAGCCAGAAAACACAATTTTCCTTAGTCACCAGTCCCCCTGAGAGTTTGGGTTGGAAAGAGATAATCTTGATTTAAAACAAAAATGATATTATGTGAAGATTCCAACTATTCATTCCATATAATCATCTCCCATTAATGAATTTGCTCAGATTCATTTTATTAATTCCATTCCCTAGAATGAAAGAAAAATAATTACACCAGAAGGCCCCCAAAGAAGCGAAATCTTTTGCCAGGAAATTTATTTTGTTCTGTCATTCTGAGATCAAAATACATAAAGAATACCTTATGGCATTGGATAATACAGATGTGGAGTTGGAATAACAGATAAGTCACGTAAAGAAGCAAAAGGTGTGCAAGCAAAGGAAGGAAGAATTGTTTTGAAAAAAAGAGAGCTGGGGAGAATGAGGGACACAAATTATGAGAGACTATTTACTATTGAAAACGAACCGTGGACTGAAGGGGGAGGGGGAGGAAGGGAAGAGGGTGATGGTCATGGTGGGGGCACTTGTGGGGAGAAGCACTGGGTGGTATATGGAAACCAATTTGACAATAAACTATTATAAAAAAAAGAAAATGGTGTTTCAAAAGAGATATAGTGATGATGAGCTAATGTGATGTTGTAGAAAGTTTCAGAAATAAGTACAGGGTATAAGCAAGGTTGGATACTATAGAACAAACCTGGAGGAAAAGACAGAACATTGAAAAGAGATTAGTTTTTATAGGGAAAATTAGTAGAGATTTTAGAAGTAGAGGATTTGATAGATCCTTCAACCCATTATATTTTGGCTTCTATGTCAAGGAGGATAACAGTTACTCACTGCATAGTTTTATAGGAAAGATGACTGGAAGTGACTTCACTATTATTAAGAACATGGAAAAGTCCATAAAATGTCCCTACTATATGACAGATATTTTATTATGAGTGCTACCTGATAGTTTGTACTTGAAATATAGAAGAATCTCTTAAAGCACATATATGAAAGGCAGAAGTTTCATGACCCAGTGGATGGAATAAACCTGAAACCCAGAAATACTATCAGTTAGGAAAACAGAAATCTTATAAGAACATTTAATTGGAGTGGGAGTTGGATTCTTCTCACAGGACATCAAGAAAGATGGAAGAAGAGATTTTTCAGCTGAAGATATAAAAGTTCCATTTCTGGCTTGGCCCCTGAATGACTGACTCACTTTTTGCCTTTATCAACTCACTTAACTTATGGATACCTTTAGATTTTTCATTTGAATGATCAAGATTAGCATGACACATTTTAGCATAAAAATTCACAAAGTTGGATTAAAGGAATTTTATATAGAATAATAGATCTGGAAGGAGTCATCTCCTCTGGCTTTATACTTCTATTTTAAGTTGACACAGTATGCAAATGTTGATTGTGCAAGTATTTTGTCGTTTTTGCTTGTTTGTTTGTGTTTGTTTTGTCTGAACAATCCATTTAAACTCTGTAGCAGTTTGGGCCCATGTATTCTTTTGATGCTCATGGTAATACCAGCAGTTGAGCCAATGCCCCTTTAACAAAAGCTCATTGCAAAATCATAGACAGATGTCACTTCACAATTTTCTCTTTTCCAATTATTTATGATCCTTCTCACTTGAACAAGTTTGCTTGGTAGTTCTGTGTCCAGTTTAATTGCACCAGTCTTTTGAAAAATGTGAAAGCTTGAGCCAGACAAAAGCACTTCAGCAGGAATATAACTAATCTCTAAGACACAGAGCATGGGTGATAATGTGTGCCAGTGACTGTCAGTTAAGAAATAATGATTCTGAATTGCTGACTCATGGTCAGCTAATGGTCACCCTCCACCCCCAATTAGATTGCAGTACACTTTCCATATATTGAGCTTATGCACTGGTTTTGGTCCTGTAGACCTTCACACACAGGTTAATTTACATAATTCAATATTAATCAGACAGACAAGACAAAGGTTGTGGAGTATGAAAAGTCTGTCTTTGCTGACCTCCCTTAAATTTGCCCTCACTCCATCCCTACTACTTGTTGAGGAAGACCAGCTCTAATGTACTGAGTTACTATTGGCCAGACCCTGTGTATGTGTTTTGTAATCATTCTTGCATTTAATCCTTACTAGATGATTTGACTCATATAATCTCTGTTTTATAGACGAAGAAACCGAGACTTAAGTAAAATGATTTATCCAGGAAGATTTGCTGGGATGTCTGATTCTAAAATCCATAGATTTTACCACCATGGCTGACTGCCATCTTGGGACTACCCTTTAACTTCCACAAGAATCTCAAGTGAATCCTTTCCTTTCAAATCAAAAATATGTCCCCAGAAAATGACTTACTTCCTTCACAGGTCAGTGTAAGTTGCCTAATAAAAACAGCTAGCTTTTATTAAGAGCCTGATGTTCTAAGCCCATGTCAGATCATTTACATGCATAATGTTTCATCCTGTAACAGTCCTACAAAGTAGGTGTTACTCTGTTTTTACAGACCAAACCCTAAGATTCTAAGAGCTTATGTAACTTGCCCAAAAATACAGTTTTAGCTAATGAGGTACAGTATTACTTTTCTCATATAATTTGAGAAAAGTATGCCAACATTAAATAAATGCTTTTTCTACTTGTTCCAGATTATCACCAAGCAGTAGGGGAAGACCGTAACAAATCAGGTGGCTTTTCTATCAGTTCTGGAAGCCCACAGCTGGGAGCTGCATAATCTGTCCCCTCATGGAGGTTTCATTGGCCACAGAGTTTTCTTTTCTTCAGTCATAATTGAATTTGTAAGGAATAAATTATTTCTACCAAATGCCATTTATAAAGATAGAGTAAAAGTTTTTAACTGTATGTGATCTGGAAGGAAACCCATTCACACAGGGTCTATCAGATTTGACATTTAATAGATCAAAGTAATGAAACAGACATTCTCACTTCACAAGCACCATGAATTCTTTCTGGGTAGTATAAGATCTATCAGTGTTCAGCATGGGCCATTGGGTAGCAGTGAAAGTATTTATTTTATGGGGGAAAGTGTTATGTGCCATCATCGTAATGATATTGCCCATTCATTTTGAGGGAAGGAAGCACATATATACACAAATACACATACACACACATGCATATATACACACCAGCCTTACCCTTATCATTAGATATCTGTTTGATTTCACTTAAAATAGAAAAGACACAACATTATTGAACTTCTAGTGGAATATTTATGAGTGAAGCTCTTTAGAATACAGTAGGTAAACATAGGTCAGTAACTGAATCTTTAGAATCAGTCTGTTAAATATCTTTTAAGCTATTTACTCTTTTGCAGAGTAGTTAATATGCTAGTATACATGACCATTTGAGCAGTGCTTCTTGTGCATATGTAATCCACATGTGTACATTTAATTAAACCCACATATATGTAGTTATATATGTATATATAACATATAATAATATGTAGCATATAATGTGTGACAATAATATGTAACATATCATTATATATTATATATAACTAAGACCCATACAGAGAGAGAATATAAGCATCATAACTGTAAAGACAAAAAAATTGAAACATTGGAGACTAAAACATACTATCTTGAGGCGGGAATTTTTACATTTAGAAACCAGATTCTGACAGTTCTTTCAGGGGTTCTCAAAGATTGATTAGAATGAAAGATTTTGGCGTGCAGCATACATCTCTATTCTTACAGTTTTCCCCTCAGCAGCTTATCTTTCTAATATATTTCCTCTCCATTCCTTCTTTTCTCCCTGATAGAATACAACTAATTTCCAAGGTCAGAGTCTATATTGCAAGAGCATTTCCCAAAGGAGATGCATGCATCTTCTTATTTTATTATATCTCATAATAATCCCTCATAGGAAAACTGAAAGCAAATTAAAACCACACAGAGATGTGCTTAAATAGGCTTTAGACCATTTTCTACCACTGGCTCTGTGTAGCAAGAGTGGATATACTTGTCTTCTGATTGCTCATTTTATTGATCCTACAATGTGATATTTCTAGTTTTGTGTTATCTTCTATGCTTTTTATTAGTCAAGGGTGTGCTTGGATGTGTGGGTGATTTTAATATTAGCTTACAAAAAACATTATTAGGAGGATTATTATTCTGAAATCTCCCTTTTCCTCTTCCACTTTACTTCAAAGAAACTACACATATCATTCATTTCAAACAAAACATGGACTGCTTTTTACTATTTATTATTATTTTGTATCATGAATATCACTGTTCCTTACTGGCCAATAAAATTGAGCATTAACTATGACCTAATTCTGGGAACAATTTTTTTTCATGGTATTTATTAAGACACTGCCTCTGAGAAATATAAGAACAGATTTTTAATTTCCTCTGGTTTTAGTGAATAAACTGATTTCCTTTCCTAATTCTATGAATCTGACACTTCTCATCAACACCCCAAATTGCTCTCAGCAAATCACAATGAGATGCTTTCATTGAATTCTGACTAGGGATGGTCATTCTCATACAGGGAAATACCTAGACTCTCCTAAAGATAGTTATGATTGCTGGGACTTGTGCCTTCTAAGCAAAGACACAAATTCACATAATTCAAGAAATACCAGTGAAGTGTATATTATTGGCCTCATTACACAGAATGCTCATAGAAACACTCTATCAATTCCAATTACGTTCCAGAAAAAAAAAGAAAGAAAGAAAGAAACTGAATAGAAAGTAATCCTAGAATATCTGACTGAGCTGGTTACAGCTACTGAACAATATGTAATTGTAAAAAGTGTGGCAAAATGATAAAAAAATAAGCTGAGTATTTGTGAAAGAAGTGAAAACATGACAATAAAAGATGCCAGAAAGCAATTTGGCTTCCTACATTACTTCTTCATCACTTGATTATCTTAGTGTTTCATTTCTATTTACATACCAAGTTGATTCTTTTGCATCTGGATTTTGCACAATTCTTTCAATAATGTACGGTTCAGTGGCTCTAATTACAGGATTGTTAAAGTTCACATTTTACTATTCATCTTGTTATCTCTAGTAATGGAAGGCTGGAATAAATGCACATAATTACACGGTTGGTCCTAAATTATTTTTATATTGCTCTTGCTAGGATACACTCGAAAAGTAGCATTTGTTCTCTAAGATTTATTTTTGGTGGTAGTGGGTTCTAGCAAAATGGAAGTAATAAATACATAAATGGACTGGTCCCATGAGCTTACTATCTGTGGTTTTTTTTGTTATTTTTTTCAAATTAATTTATCTCTCTGAGCCTGTGGGGATCAAGAGGTGCTTGGAGGGTATGGAAGTAAACATGCCATGTATCAGAATTCTGATAACAGGAAAATTTCCCTTATGATGTATTTATCATTTGATCTATCTTTCTTCCTATCCATAGCAGACTAACTCAGCAACCTACAGATCTATGGGTCAGCTTACTCTAAGAGGCATTTAAATAACTTTGATTTCAATCTAAAGCAATGCATGCTGTGAAAGTAAGGTGAATTTTCTTGTTTGAATTATACTAGAAATAGTTTAGTAACACCACATTTATCGTACTCAAAGCAATTTGCAGAAATCCTAACAGCATCCAAAAGATCCAAATTATTCATTTTCCAATCAATTTATTGAGTTTCTATTATATAACAGGCTTGGGCCACGTACCAGAAGCAATGTTATCAGACACTTATTCAGTCCTCACAAGTTAAAGATTTTACCTTTAAAGAGATAGAGGTCCAGAGAGTTAAAGCATTTTCCTGTGCTCACTCAGCTAGTCAAGAGGAAAGAGAATCAAAACCTAAGTCTTCCCATTATATTATCATTTAGTGTTCTTACTACTAACCAGTACTTTTAAGTTTGGTCTTATGTTTCCTTGAACAGAGAAATTTTTCCCCCTCCCTTTCTGTTCCATAGGAAAAAAAATGTGGGGGGAGGCAGTAAATGGGCTTGAAATGAACTCACTGTCTTGACTCTCCAGTGAAATGATATAGAAAAAAAGAACAGGGACATTTTTCTACATACTGTAGTACCCATGTGGAGCTGTCCTCATAATGTCTCATGAGTGCCCCCAGTTTGTAGTTTGCGACCTAAGAGTTAAAAAGAAGAGTGCCTTTGGAGGAAAGTGTGCCTGTTTCCACAGTGGGGTGTGCACTTGTTACACATCACTGGGCATGGAGTCTGAGCCTCCCAGCTCATCTTTCTCTTTAGGGTAGCTGTGTTGTTCTTCAGATGAATAGCTTGCCCTGGAGAGAAATACTGTCTAAATATTAAGATTAGATTAGTTTTCACGCTGCCCCGTTTTACCACTAAATTCAAATCCCTCAGCAATCTGCTTTCCAATCTTCCCCAGGCATAAAATTCAGTTTAATAAATGGTTTGTATGTCATTATTTCTCATCAATATGTAAAAAGCAAAAGGAATTTTAAAAATCCATACATATTGGTTAAGATATGGAATGTAACTGATGAGAAAAGGACATTCCTAGAAGTGCTTCTAATTCCTAACCAAGTCATTGATCATACACACACACACACACACACACACACACACACACACATATACACACATATATATACACATACATATGTATGTATATATATGCATTCAAAATGTAGAAGCACAGTTGAAAGAAGTAATTTTAAAAATAAATATTTATGTACATATGCATATAAACACATCATATATATGATTTCTAAAACAATTTCTCTACAAATTTCCTGACCCATTACCTCCCCAGCTTACATCATGTTAATGTCAAACAAAGATTGTTTTGTTGGTACCATTGAATTCCTTCACCTGGAAACATGGAGTCAATTCTTCCCTTTAAGTCCTCAACCTCCAATTAACTGGCTATAAAACTGACTGCATCTATGATTCTCTAAGAAGCGTAAGAGAGAAAGAAATGAGAAATAAGCTCTCAGCTCATTACATGAATTCAGATAGTTCCCTTTGAAGAGAAACTTGTTACTGAGGTAGTTGACATCACTGATGAGATTGCACATTTAGGGATATCCTTACAAGGGTGGACTCCTTTCTAATGTTTTGAAAACTATCAGGTTTAAATTTTAAGAATCCAATTGAAAGGGTACATGCATTAGATAAAATGCATCTTTTTTTAAGGACTGGGAACTCTCAAAGGTATGGTGTATTTCTTATTTGCTATGCTATGAATATTATGAATGTAGATAGATGAATCTGAAGTGTTTCACTCTGAGCGCACTGTTGCCAGTACAATTTACAGCCAAGATGCCATGATGTTGATGCCATGTTAATCTAGGATATTGCTTTTGTAGATTAGAGCTACTCAGACTCTACCTTTTAGTTCTAGTTACTTTAAATCTCCATTCTAAACTATCAAGTTTCCTTTTATGACATAAAACTGCTAAGTGGAAGATACTTGAATGTATCATCGGCTGACTGACAAGAGTTTATTAGGCACTTACTCTGTGCCCAACACAATGATAAACATCGTCAGAAGCTTCACACAGCATCCTTGGCTTCCAGAAACATGCTGTGGGGTGTTTTTTTTGAGGATATGTAAGAACACATATGGAAAAAATTAAGCTTCATGTAATACCTTAAGAGTCCCAGCTCAGTACTCTGGTAATGAGGTGTCCCATTAAAAGGTTTTTCATAGACTACATTGAGTTTAGCTTTTCATTGTGCAAGCAAATGCATGAGAAATATATTTGAGGAAATGTAATCCTGGTCAGATTGGAGCCTCTGAAACTTTTGAAATAATTACATACATGCCATGATAATTTTTTTTTCTTTCCAGTTTGAGGGTCTGATGTGGCAGAGGGTGTGAAGTAGCTTTGTTTCTGAGATATCCATTGTTTGGGGTTATATGTAAGAGAAAGGTCTCAGTAGTACAGACATCTCTTTGTGGTCTGTTATTGGCAATCTGCATTCCAAGTATGAATGAAATTAATGAACAGATGAGAGATAGATTCTATGAAACAAAGATGTGTCACATGGAAGTGAGGATTTATTTAAGTTTTGTAATGTTTATTTTTGAGAGAGAGAGACAGAGTACGAGCTGGGGAGGGGCCGAGAGAGGGAGACACAGAATCAGAAGCAGGCTCCAGGCTCTGAGCTATCAGCACCCAGAGGGGCTCGAACTCAGGAACTGTGAGATCATGACCTGAGCCGAAGTCAGACACTTGACCAACTGAGCCACCCTGAAGTGAGGAGTTTTAAAAGAGCTGACTTGTCTGGGGTATCAGTTACACAGTTTGAAACTTAACATTGGTACAATGACCTGTTAGTTATATTCTCAAAAGATGTCATTGACTAGGGACATGGTAGACGTAATTTTGGGCACTTTTATTTATAAAACCCAGTGTCAATCGGAAGAGATGAAATAATTGGCATGGATTCAGTCTAATGACCGCTTCTAGTATGAAATTTTGCTTGCCTTGTTCTCAAACCAATGCTGATGCCCCGATGATTTGCCCAATACCCTTTTGCTAATGTTCATTCTCAATGTCTTCACTATCAATTTCTTCCATTTGACATGCAAAGATCTTTATGTGTTTCCCCCCTTGGCTCACTCCGAAGAGTGAGTGGCTGGACAAAGTTTCTTCTGAGAAAATGTTGATGACTTTAGCACACAGGACACATGTAATTTGCTGTTTCCTCACAGTCTCCCTGATGCTGGCTAAGGTGCAGGCGAGAGAAATGCTGAGGTCTGACCACATCCAAAACCAGTCATCAGGGATGACCGCCATCTGATCCCTCCTGCTGTGTGCCTGATGAGATATCAGCAAAGAGACGGGTGCATCTGTCATTGGCCTTCTTGTTCAGATGGGTATCACTGGATACACATGTAGGAAAATGGAAATTGTGAAAATAAATAGTGCAGGCAGAAGGACTGCAAGTACAGAGGAGTGTTCCAATAGCATGTTATGTGAAGCTCTTTTATTATGGTGCATTGTCATTATATGTTTATGTGTCTGTTTTTCCTTCAAATCGTGGAATTCAGCAGAGCAGGGGCTATGTCTGATTCATCTTCATTCCCAGTACCTAGCAGCAGTCATTGTTTTTAGTAAGCATGTAACAATTTTGTCAAATGAATGGATAATTTGTTTTCTTAAATGAATGGATGATGATTAAAATCGAAGTTTGCATCTCTTTATAATTGGAGTCTAACTCATTGTGAGCACATTGGCATCGTGAAATACTAGCTGAATGTAAGAATAGGCACATGGATGAAGAAATAACCCTGAAAGGCCAAGTTTAAATCACTTTTTAGGCTTCAGTGTTGCTATATGTGGCCTTTTGTTTTTGAAGTTCGTTGCAAGGACAAATGAAGTACTTTGCAAAGTGTATTACTTTTTCTGCCTAGTTCTTTGGAACTCTCCATTTTCTCTATATTCAGCCACTGGCCATTCAACTTCAGGCCTCCTTAAGAAAATGTACCTACTTCTTTCAAATTTTTCCTAAAAGCTAGAAGGTTTTTCAAGACAAAAATCTTAACCTATTTGAGAGCAATTTCTTTTCTGAAAATCATTTCTGAAAATCATTTCTGAGTTGAATGTGCTCTAGAATCTAGAATGATTTTGGTGAATCCTTAGGCATAAAGTGATCATTGTGTCAATGGTGTTTTCCGTTGAGTGCAGAGTGGTAGAAAGAGGGGCCCTGCTAGGATGTGCAGAAGTGTGAGCCTCAGGCCTAAGGTACATTCAGGAACATTTTTGTGGCAGGTGGATATCAAGGCTGAATGCTTCTGTGAGGTCTGGGCTCCTGGGGTTCTGCCTATGTTAGTAGGACAACTGCTTCTTCAATAATGTGCCAGGTGAATGGCACACATTCTGCCTACTCTCTGCGACCAGACAGCACTACATGTATATAAAAGGCCTCTTCCATGGTGCCTCTGATCGCATTCCAGTTGTCACAGCAGGACTTGAGCTTCATGGTGAAAGGCTGTCATTCTTTAAAGTGTCACTGATGTCAGCTCACCATAACCATTCTCATCCCATTGGCAAATGGAATAGATTCAGAGCTCAGGGAAATGAGAGTTTAATTGGCTGTCTGGTCACTACCCCCCTCCCCCACCCCCACCATCATTTTGTCTCTTCTTTCCATGAAGTATGCTTTCCAGTTTCTGCCAATGAAAGCCTTCAATTTTTTAAAGTAGTCTTCTCTTTGTTTCTACATCCAATTATTATTCCTACTGAACTAGTAGAAACACAATATCTATGAAGTGCATTTTCTGGGTATAGAGTTGGTATATGGGTAGGAATCCTGTGCAGCTAAAAAAGAATAACAAGATCCTCATCAGTATTTCTAATTGTAGTATGAAGTTGTACCTTTTAAGCATTTCAGAATTTGCTCAACAGTGTTTTTCCAACAAGGAGAAGGCTGCGCTCATTTGGGGGACACTGTAGGGAATCACAATGTATTGGATGTAGGAGTCAGGAGACCTGGGTATTAGTTCCAGCATAGTATGTGATAATGTGATATTAGCAATGCCAACTTCTTCAGACTGTTATTTGCTCTTTGAAGTCAAGCGCAGATACATCATGTTGGGGGCTGTCAGGGTAGGGGGGATATGTGTGTATGAGTTGGGCCAGTACCGGATTCTCAACTACGTCAATGTTTTCAAAGAGGACTCCTAGGCTATATTAGGCTGTATTTCAAGGAAAGAATGTTTCCTATCAGTATCAGTTTGGAATAGTTCTAGGTAAACAAAGTTAAATGATTTTTGTCTATTTTTTTATAACAATACCCTTGTGAGTTCTTAATATGATAATAGGTTCTGTGTGTTTCCAAAGGGGGATATATAGTATTAGACAAACTTTTTTGAATGTGAAATGCCTTGGGACAAATCTCTGAAGGCCAGTGCTCCTTCATAGCCTGAAACATTGAACTGTATGATCTGTGAAAGTTCTAGAATTCTATTAGCATAAAAATAGCTGGCATTTCTAAGCCTTTGCCCTTTATCTATAGAGTGTTGGTTTTCTGACTCCTAGAATTTGTATTTAAGGCTTCTTTATCTCTGAAGAAAATGGACCCTGCTTGCCCTGCCACTACCTCTAAAAAATGGGAAACTGGTTTTTCCCTTCTTTTTTACACTGGACTCTATGTATAATTCATCATCCTCAGTCAAAAGAAAATTCTTTATTAAGTGCCCCCCAATTTTTGTCCTGTCAGTTTTTGTAAGGTAATCCACAATATCTAGATCAACAATTACAAAATAAGTTATAAAATAATCTTTCGTGATTCTTATGGTATTTAATAGAATCAATTAATGATATATCATTATGTGAAATATCAGGAAAATTGAAAAAGCATCAGATAGAAAAACAGCAATCAATCAGTACAGCCAATTTGCACAGGATGATTTTGAGTTTGCATTTTACTTACACATAGAATACAATTTATAGTCTCTCATTTCCTCCAGAAACACTCTGAATTATCATCTTAATAGGGATTAATAAGCCTTTGTAGCCTGAAGTCGCAGTTACTAGACCTCTAGTATTTATTCAACAGTATTTGAGCAAGATAGGTGGGTTATCCTCTTACCTTCACTACATTCTAACCTATTTGACTTCTCTGTGCCTCAGTTTCCTCTTCTGCAAAATAGCATAACAGACTTCTTCCCATTAAGTTATTTTGGAATAAATGGGAGAATACAGGGAAAGCACATAGAGCATCCCAGTGCATAGTAATCCTTATGAAATGTTAGCTACTGTTACTAGCATAACTATACTGTCTCTGAAAGGATATGTCAGATAAAGGTAACTGCTATTGCTTCTGTAAAAAATGTATAATGGAACTAGGGAACTGGAAGACAGAGATGGGGTAGAATTATTTTTCCCTGCATATGGTTTATGCTGTTGAATATTTAAAAATTATATATGTGTTTCCCCTAATCAAAGAAAAAACAGTAAAGCAGGTGTCAGTAGTTCCAGTTTACAAGTGAAGATTTGAGGTCCTAACTTTATGATCAGCTCTTCCTATTCCATATATATAAGAAGATGGTAAAGTCAGAATTTGAACCAAAGGTTCAAACTTCAAAAACAGTTCTCTGTCACCTTTAAAGAGTTAGGGAAGAGGTGAGAGTTGGGGTTGGGAGCATTCAGTGAGGATGCGTAGGTGGTGGTGGTATTGGATACATCTGGAATTCTTTTTTATGACATTAAATTCTTTTTTTTAAATATTTATTTTTGAGAGAGAGCACAGGGGAGGGGCAGGAAGAGGGAGACAGAGGATCCAAAGCAGGCTTTGTGTTGACAGCAGAGAGCCCAAAGCGGGGCTCACACTCAGAAACCATGAGATCATGACCTGAAGTCCAACGCTTAACTGACTTAGGTACATAGGTGCCCCTTTATAATATTGAATTAACTGAATTTATAGAATTTGGCACTGGTTTCTTACTATTTTTTTTCATCTCTACTGTAAGTAATCACCCATTCTCAATGTTTCCCTTCTAGCTTGGACCTAGTAGACTGGACAGTGTGGACACACTAAGGTGAACTTGCATAGAGGCATAGGGAAATATAAATAGGTGGGCACCACAGAAGTTAGCATATGTTTGCTTGGCATCCAACCCTCTTATGCCTTTTACTTGCTTTAAACATTTAGCCTCCCATTTTTATCTGTCCTCTTTTTGATGAAATGGACATGCAAATTTTCAAAACCCACTCAGCCTCTTATCTCTCTTGGACAAAAGAAGTAATTGTACCATGAATCCATCATGTGTCCCAAGGAGGCAAGCTCAATATTTGTCTCTAAAAAGCCTTTCATTCATTTCTTTTCATGTTAGAAACAAAATTGGCAACTTGTTTTTTCACAGCTTGTAAATTCTAAGAAACTCCATATCTTTTCTTTTTCATTTGCTCTGTAGCCAAAAACAGAAGGGTCTGTATTGTTCAGCAGTGCAAATCCACAATACTCACAGCAACACCATCCTGGATTCAGCATGATTTCAAAAAGTTTATGCAGAGACTATCTCAGTAATAAATCACAGAGAGGAGTGCTTCAACCAGTCACCCCTTAGCTACTGCCTGAATGAGCTCCATGCTTTACCATCTCAGAATGGAGCTGCTTCAAATGCATGCTTCATTTTATTACCCAGTGTAACCCATCTAGATAAATTTAACTTCTTATAGATTTGCTTTCTCTTAGTATTCATGTCTTCCCCAGACTTTTCATTAATATTATGATACTTGAATAGGAGTGTTCCCCTCCCTTCCCTTTATAATGTAACAGCTCTAAATTGGCATTTGGTGAATTTATCATCATTGCTGCTCAAATTAGGTCAGTGTTTTTATTTCATTATGCTGGAAGTCTTCGTAGCTGCAAAATCAAGTTCCATCTCTCTTACCTGAAGCTGTGTCCTGGCAAATGTTTCTTAGAGGTTCTCGCAATCCAAGCATCAGCAGACACTTCCCCTCCCCCGCCCTTTTTTATTTTTTGGTTTGGTTCATGTAACCATTTAGCATTTTTGTTATGTGGTGGTTGAAAGGGATTTGAAATAGGAAAAGATTTAAACAATTGCACTCAAGGGGCTTTTCAGTTAAGGGTGTGCATGCATGTTGCGGTGGGGAGAGACAAGGAGGGAGCTGGTGGCAGATATGCAAACAAAAACCACACTAGGCCATGGTTTTTGCTATACTGAGTTATGTCTAAGGTGTAGTGGGATCACAGGAGAAGGAGCTTCTCCAAATTTTCTGAGACTTGAGAATGAGTTTTATTCTTAATTTCTATAAACTGAAGTCCCACTCATTCTAAATTTGCCTTCGGATCACAGATTTAGTACTGTCCTTTTGAATGAGAATGTGCAAAAGAAAAATAAGCTAAATTTGGGTTCAGATTGAGAAACTAGCCTTGCCAAATCAGCTGGCAGAGATAAGAAGGCATTTGCAAGTTATTAACCTGGAATTTTGGTCTTGCTTCTCAATAACAGGCTACACCTTTTAGACTATAAGTATTTGGGGGGGGGATTGATAAGGGGAGAAGACTGGCTTTGTAATTGTGAAGATATTTAGGATCTGAGAGTTTTTCAATAGAAGTTTGAGAGCCCGACACACTCTAGGATTTAAATTCTCTCCTAATGTAATCTTGAGCAAATTATTTAATTTTCTCGAGTCCGTTTCCCCATCTATAAAATGAGGCTAATAATAGTGTAACTTCACAGAATTGATTGGATGATTAAATAAAATAACACATGTAAAGGTCTTGGCACAATATCTAGTAGATGATAAACCCTCAGTAGATCTTAGCCTCTGTTATCATTCTTGTGGTTCTCACTTTTTTCTAGGAAATTCTCTACCTCCATTTCTCAATTCAAGTACCTTAAGACTTTGGTTATTTTACCCACTGATAATTTAAGTCGTTTCTGAGTCTCTGCTTTGATTGTTTGTTTTGAAAAAGTGTTTTCAAGTGTGTTTCACATTTTGCCACAGCGCAGCCATTGGCAGATGATTTGTGATTATGTCCTACCCTGTTCAGCCGCAGGGAGCTCCAGCCTTTGTGAGACTACCCTTGTTTTCCCTAGGAAACCAAGACAGCTCTCATAGTTAAAGGATTCCATCAGCCCAACAGTCCATGGTGTTTTGTGAGGCAGAATGACAGAGCATGGCAGGGAAGATCCCAGCTCTGAGCTCTGTGCTGGACTGGGCTCATTCTCCATTCAGGCCATCAGTTTATCACTGCCTGATCAGCACGCGGTCGTGCGATTTATGATTATCAGAGTCACTGAGTAAATGATTGAGTTACTGCCCATTACTTCCTCCATTGTGAGGCACTGATGCAAATAAGTCCATTAAAGCCAGCCCCAAAGACAGTCACAGCTGGCTGTGTGAAGCAGGCTATGAAGTGAGACCTGGTGTGGTCTTGTCTTGACTGGCTACCCCTCAGCCGTGTCTTCCTTGACAAGTCACCAAGCTTTCCTTTCCTCGTCTCTTACCTAGAAAATAATAGTGATGACTTTGTGCAGGTGTTGTGAGAATCCAATGGTAAGGACTCAATAATTGTGAGTTATTACAGATATCATCATATATGCTCTTTTTAGTTATACAAACCTGTTGCTGTTATCTGAGACTCAAAGATGAGAGGGTTCAAGGATTAAGGCTTTATCCTTGAAGGACCATTGAAGGATATGGGATTAGTGAAAGGTCTTTCTCAGAACAACCAGAAGCTAAAAGGCACCAGCAAAGTCAGGTTTGAACAATTCTGTGAAGAGTTGCCTTGGAAGTAAAATGCAATATAGGCATAAAGAAAGAAAAGTTGTTTCTATGTCAGATTTTCTGTATTTGCTAGTTGGTTATGGGGTAATCAGCCCCTTATGTTGGAAGCAGTTGGGAAATACTAGTGCCAAAAATCTGCCTGAAACACTCTACTTGTGACCTGTTCCTCACTCTTCATCTTTTCTTTACCATTTCCATATCTCACCCCCAGGCCGTCTTCAGTTATAGCACAGTGTACGGCAGGTTATATTTCCAAAACATATAAATGAAAATAAGAAATAAGGCAACTCAAAGTGTGTTGGTGGCATTGGTTTAGATCTTTCTAAAGACTGGGAGGGGGGTCCTCCCAAATTTTGCCTCCTTTCTAGACTCATAAATTAGTGTTTCTTCTTCCATATGCTAGAATGTCACTAAGTGAAGCTTCAGACCAGGGTGGTGATTGCATCTGAGACAATGACAGCTCCTTTGGATGTCATATAACATTTGTTAAGTCAATATATGTATAGATACTTATTTTCTGTTACCCTGTATTTACCTAAATAATATAATGAACCAGAGAGGCTTACATTTAAAAATGTGATGAGAAGATTTTAATATTTCATTCCATAGCAAATGCTAGAACTATTCAGATATTGGAGATTTTCCATCAAGTACATTCTGCAGATTCAGTAGGATTTGTCTGGAGAGGTAGCTTTTTGAAGTGGACAGAATTTTGTACTCCAGGCACATTAATTGGGGTCCAGCCCCAGCTCTGCCATTTACTAGGGGGAGATTCTGGGCAAGTCATTTAGAACTCTTGGGCCTCCATTTTCCTTATCTTTAAAATAAAGTTGATGATTTTTATCCAGCTTCAAATTGGCATAGGGGTGTCTGGATGGCTCAGTCG
This sequence comes from Suricata suricatta, assembly GCF_006229205.1. Taxonomy (NCBI): domain Eukaryota; kingdom Metazoa; phylum Chordata; class Mammalia; order Carnivora; family Herpestidae; genus Suricata; species Suricata suricatta. The sequence continues at coordinate 22,142,338 of NC_043708.1, read as the reverse complement.
GTTAAGCCTCCGACTTCAGCTCAGGTCAGATCTCCCATTCGTGGGTTCGAGCCCCACGTCAGGCTCTGTGCTCACAGCTCAGAGCCTGGAGCCTGCTTCTGGTTCTGTGTCTCCTTCTCTTTCTGCTCCCCCCACCCCCATACTCTGTCTCTCTCTGTATCAAAAATAAATAAAACATTAAAAAAATTTTTTTAATTGGCATAGATGTGAGGCTCACACAGAATGTTTTTGAAAGCACCTGAACACTATAAAGCATTCTGCAAATATTATTATCTAACAAAATATAGAAATGTATATATAGTTAGTGTCTTCAAGCGATGTCATAAATATCATAAAACCAAAGTGCATGTTGTATCACAACTTGGAAGAGATTGGGATGAAAATCAAACTATCTGTAATAGAATGTCCAAATACTAAAATGTAGGTCATCTCTGATGTTATTTTATTTTATTTTTTAAATTTTATGTTATTGGTAGGAGTACATTAGGACTTGGTTCCAGAAAGAATTAATGAGAATTACACAGATTCAAATCTTCTTTATTACCCCATCGGTCATGTCTGATAACTTGCCATGAAATTGCATTGGTTTCTACAAAGTGATTGCATATGCCAGTTCCCCTTTTTCAGATGAACATATCATAATACAACCATCTACCTCAGCATTCCAGTTTTAGGAAAAGGTTCATGTAGGCTTTTTTTTTCAGAGGGAAAATCATAGGTTTAAAATCCTATGTCCTATATTATCTCCTAAAGAAGGAGGAATTCTTCAGTACTCAGCAAGTAATCTTTTTTGGTCTAGGTAATAAGGAACCTGACTGATAATTGTTATTCTAGGTAGTGTTAAGAATAGAGGCCTGCTCACATGGTGCCAGTGTGTGCAGATAAATGTAATTACAGCAAAGCAAATTACCGTACTCTGAAACAGAACAACACAGAGAGAAAGCAACACAGATAAAGAAGGCTTTGGCCCAGAAATGAAGAGGAGAACAAGGAATCAAAGCAGAATATTCCAGTTCCCTTTTATGAGAAGAAACAAGGGAGGCAAAATAGAAAGACTTCCATAGAAGTGTAGGGTAAAGAGACGGGAGAGATGAAGTATAGTCCCCTCTATACAAAGGTAATTATGTATATAATGGATTCAATGAGATTGACTGTTTTTTAAAAAGTCTGTTACCAAGAAGAACAAATTTAATAGACTATTAAGAAGAAAAGGACAATAAAAAGCACATATTGATTAAAGCAAAAGTTAAAATTTGGAATATTTACTGTATACAAGTCAGCAAACAAAGTCGACCTACATACAAGGGTATTACTGGAATTGGTTAGAGTCTGCATTGACTGAGTTTTGCTATTTTTGTGTAATAATTACAACTAAAATAGAAATTAGAAATTTTGACTTAAATCAGTTGATTGAATTAGTTACTTCAACTTATCCTGATATAGCTTGAATACAAATATTTTGTAAAAACTAATAGCAATATTAGGCAAAATACATATTTTGAGGCACATAGAAAACTAAAAAAGAAAAGATACTGTATTGCATTTTCAAATTGTGTTAAATGCATCATCATTTATGTTAATATGTTATTCAATGAAGATGTATAAAGTACATATATCACTGAGCCTAGTTCCGGGGTCAGAGGGACGTGGAGATAATAATAATGGTAATGACAATAGCAGTTAATAATCCAATTTCTTATATTTCATCTGCCACCATGGTGAATGATTCACATAGAAAATCTTTGCTTTCTCACAACATATTAGGTAGGGACACTTATTTACCTTGGTTTTCAGATATGAATACTAAGTCCTGATAACTGAAAGAATTTGCTCAAAATCACAATTTATAAAACAGTAGAGAAGGGTTTTTACCCAGGCATTCTCAAGATAATATTTGTTCAAAGTCTATTAATAATCAAGTATTCAGATGGTATTTACATTCATTATCTCAGTGTTCTTTTTTTTAACATTTACTTATTTTTGAGAGACAGAGACATATCATGAGCAGGGGAGGGGCAGAGAGAGAGAGGGACAGAATCCAAAGCAGGCTCTGAGCTGTCAGCACAGAGCCTGACTCGGGGCCTGAACCCACGAACCGTGAGATGATGACCTGAGCCAAAGCCAGACACTCAACCAACTGAGCCACCCAGGCGCCCCTATCTCAGTGTTCTTAACCCAGGGTGCATATCACACTCACCCGGGAAGCATTTAAAAACCCTAATATTCAAGACCCACACCAGGCTAATTAAGTCAAAACCTCTGGGGACAGGAGGCAGGTTGTGGCATCAGTCTTTATTAAATTTAAGCATCAGTATATATAAACATAATGTAAATATCAGTATTTTAAAAGCTTCCCAGGAGACCTTAACATGCAGTCAAGTTTTTGAATCACTTTGCATTTAATATTCAATGCAAAATCTATACATTTATATTATTCCTCTTTTATTTATGAGGACTCTGAGAATCAATGATGATGACTGACATGATCCATCAAGGTCACTTACCTGGTAAATGGCAGAGCAGAGCTGCAAATGCAGTGTTGTCTGGCTCAGGAGCCCACATTCTTCCCGATGCCTCAGTGTCTAGCCATTTTCACCGGGCCAATAAATTTACTTGTTCTTAGGATTTAGTGTTTATTTTAGAATTTAGATCTAGCCTCAGGTCTCATCTTATTATATCCACTGTTGAATACACAGAAAGGGAGCCAGTTAACAGAATGTTTTGAACAGTTCCCATGAGTGGATCATTGCACTCATTGCTGAGAATGCAAAAGAATAGACATGTAAATGTTCCCTCTTCAGAGCTCTCCACCTTTCTCTAAGGGTTCCGAACCTGAGCTCCACGTGGCCTGACTTCAGGGAGATCCATCAGGTCCCATAAATTGTTTACAAAATATGCATAATTTTCATCAGACTATCCCAGAGGGTCTTGGGCAAAAATCTTAGGAGCCACTTTCTTGGTGTACAAGGGGTATGATTCCAGAAGCACTGGCCCTTCCTGGGCTTCATGAAGGCAAAACAGTAACCTTCTGTGGTGTTTTTAAGCTTGGTCAACTGTCAAAAGTCCTTTGCAGTTAAGTCCAAGGAAAGATGTTGCCTATGTATGTGGGGTGCGTGTGTGTGTGTGTGTGTGTGTGTGTGTGTGTGTGTGCGCGCGCACTTGCAAGCACATTTAATAAAATGCAGGATATGAATATAAAACAATAAAACAGATTTCATTACTGTCTCAAAAACTAGATCTGAACAAGGATTTTCTTGTTTCTAACAATAAAACATTATTAAGAAAAGTGGCTGACAGTACAGTTTTGAAGAACCGTATTCATTTGCACATATGAAAATGTGCAAAGAAGTTGACACATATATATGTGCATCCTACATACACATATGCCATATATATTCACTGTATGCATGTACATATACAGTACATATACACAGTGGCATATTTTATATAAAATTGGTTTCATTATTCCATATCAATTCCTCCTATATAATCCATTATTTTAAAATATGTTAATAATTGTATATTGCTATAAACTTATATGAGAACAAGTTTTATATATGCAACATGATGTGGATGATGTACATCTATAAATGTCTCATTTTCTGATATATTTGCCTATGCAATTGCATATACATATTCACTGATATGAAATATATTGATATTTACAAACATGTTGCCTTGTGGACTCTCAGTTTTGGGTAGGACACATGTTCTCATCTCTGGTGGATTATCATTTCACTTAAAAGGTTGTTAAAAACCTAAGTCTGTCTCACTCTAATTCTGTGGCCCCGGCATCTGTGTGTTTAGAAAGCTCCTTGAATGATTATACTTCGCTTGAGAACCATTGTTGTGTGCTGTGCATTGGTAGAATGAGGAAGGAAGGAAGGTAGACAACAGGTATCTGACTAAGTAAAGGAGAAGAGTCCAGGAGAGTACCTCCCAGGAAGTGGCAATCTGTGTGTTCATTTATGTTCAATAAATGGGGAATGAAATAGAAATTTATTTTCTGACCTCTTAGCATAATGTGAAGGGAAAAGACAGCTGATCTCTTTTGGGGAGAGATGTGTTAGGACGGCCAGAGGCAGCTGTCTCAGAAATATAGTAGAAAGGTGCCAAGGGATAGAACATAATTTAAAATGGGTTAGTTTGAAGAGAGGGGTTTTTCCTTCCGTTTTTTTTTTCCTCTCAAACATACGTAGCTTCTTAGGTAGTAGTATCTTGAGATTAATTATAAAGCTTGTGCAACTCCTCCCCAAATTCATCTCAGCACCTAAATGGATCATTTTCTTCCTTATACTGTTATGCTGACTTCTGTCTGTACATATCTTGCATATAATCACTTGCCAGTATATCTGCCTTTAAATTGTAAGAACATTGATAACAGGACCCATATCTTTTTTTTAATATTTATTTATTTTTGGTAGAGTGCAAGCAGGGGAGGGGAAGAGAGAGGGAAATAGAGGATTCAAAGCAGGCTCCATCTGACAGGCTGACAGCAACAAGCCTGATGAGAGGCTTGAACCCACGAACCATGAGCTCATGATCTACGCCGAAGTCTGATATTCAACCTACTGAACCACTCAGGTGCCCCTAACAAGTCCCATAGTTTAATCATTTTTTTGTTTTCAATAAATGTTTTTTTTATTAGTGAGTGAATGAATGAACATTTAAATGAACAAATGAACTATAATGCTTCTTGAGACTTATACATTTCTTTGAAAATGGGACTTTGCCTCTTTCTTCCTCCTGAGCTTTATGATTCAGTATCTACATCATAGATGATCTAGTGTAAGGTTGAATAACAACCACTAAGACAAAAAGCAAAGATCTTAATGTGTGTGTAGTACTTTGATATAATCATAAAATACTGGCCGTCTATAATTTTGGGAGAGATTAAGTTGTGAAACCCCAGGATCCATGAATTCATGCATTTGGCCTAGATATTAGAGTCTCTTCCCCACATGGAAGGTGCAGGTGCACAGAGAGAATGTGGAACGAGAATATATGGAAAATTTCACAATCTATGAGTGATTAGGGCCTGGACTTTCCTGTCATCTAGGAAGGCACACTGACAATAGGCAGAACATCCTTAGCTAGAATTCATCATCTGACAACTTGGCCAGTGAAATTGTGAATTTACATTGAATCCAAATGAAGTATTAAGACAACATCTCAAGCATCTCTTCATTAATGAGATTCTGTATCTGGCTAGCAGGTCATCAGTCTGATGTACCAGTCAGATTTTGGTTTACAGATGCAGGCTTGGGTAAGGACCCTGAGCTCACATATGACACTTTCCTTTCTTCTTTTGCTCTGACGGCATCCATCAGCTTCCATGGGTCCAACCAAGGAAGTTAAATTGACAAGAAGCTCCATCTTCAGAACACTCATGCTGTCCATGTTCCCCTCCCAATTTTACATAAATGGACACAACTGTAGTTTCTCAAGAACAAAATGTGCCTCAAACAGGTATGTGTGTCTTCTGCACAATTGCCTTAGTGCCTTGTGAAATTTCCAAGGCTGATTTACAAACTAGCCAGCTCCCTCATCTTTTTAAATATCAGCTCTGTAGGCCAAGGATCCTCTAAACAGAACCTGTAAAGAAGTTGTTTTAAAATGTTTAAACTGAACAATGACTCTATAGGGAAGGATCTGAATGAATGGTTTCAAAAATGAACCAAAATTGAACTGGAATCATGCCTTTGATCTAACAATCACTGAGCCCTACACAAACTCATCTGTTCTCTACATATCCCAGTGAGGTAAGCAGATGGAAGATACCCACTTGTTTCTGCTTTTCCATTGCTTCTACCAATGGAAAAGCAGAAACAAAGAGAGTATGTAAAAATTCTTTAAGATATGTAGAGGCTTGGCAATAATGTGTCCAAGAAAATTCTTGGCTTTCTCCTTGCTCTCAGTCTTTGCCCACTTGAATAATGAACTTATGGTATTAACATAGAAGAGAAGCATGTGTTGGAAGACTTCAAGCTGTTCCAGCCTTTAGACATCAGAGCTGGGGTTTCAATAATATTCCAGAAGGCAGCCCTGATAGTGTTCCATAGACCATGCCCCTAAAGGGCCTATCATTCTCAGAATTGCAGAATGCATATGGCTCTTCCAGTTCAGTAGAGGCAGGTATGCATTCCCCTTTCTCATACTCCGGTATTTTCTCCACATTCAAGTGTGCTGACAGCACACAGGGTCTTTGTAGCTCCCAGAGTTGATCTCATTAACGCCTCTCCCTTAAGCCCATGCAAACCCTCGCCTCTTAGTTTAGATGCCAGTATGTCACCCTCATAATATTCATTCTCACAGAATTCTAAATTCCTCAGTCCCTTACACAGGGGGGCTTATTTTGCCTACTGAAAAGCCAAAGCCAGTGTATTTTGCTACTGAAAAATACCTCAGTACACTGTCATTGCTGACACTGATTTCTCCACACTTCCCCAGAGATAGTCACATTATACATGAATACTACCTCAAGTTAGACAACTTCTTCCTAACTGGAATTTTAAAAATAATGTTCAGAGTGTTGTAGAATTTTTAATGGAGTGCATGTAATGAAGTCAATAATCATTTATTGACTAATGAGTATATATCCACTGCTGAGCTGCACATTGAGAAGAGAAGAATAATTAAGTGTGGTCTCTGCCTCCAGGAATCTACAGAGGACATATTAGGGAGCAAGGGGCCAACCTAGTAGATGATGGGAAAATAATGTAAATCAGCATGAACTCCAGAACAAAAGTAATGCAATGATTCACAAGACAAATATTTATTGAGGGGCACCTGGGTGGCTCAGTGGGTTAAACAGTCAACTCTTGATTTCAACTCAAGTCATGATCTCACGGTTTCTGAGTTCAAGCCCCACATTGGGTTATGTGCTCACAGCACAGAGCCTGCTTGAGATTCTCTCTCTCTCTCTCTCTCTGCCCCTCCCCTGCTTTCTCTCTCTCTGTCTCTTTCTCAAAATAAACATTTTTTTTAAAAAAAGACAAATATTTTTTGAGCAGCATATTCTTTGAAAAGTGTTACACTCCATGCTAGAGAGAACACAAGTAAGTTTGCACCATGACCACCATGACCACAGTTTGCTAGCACTAGTGTAACTAAGACAAGTGGTGGCTAAAAGAGCAGATATTTACTTTCCCACAGTTCTGGAGACTAGTTGTTCAAAATCAAAGTGTTAGCAGGGCCATGATCTCTCTGAAACCTGTAGGACAGAATCCATTCTTGCCTTTTGGCATTCCTTGGCTTGAGGATACATTACTCCAATCTCTGCCTCTGCCATCACACTTCTCTCTCTCTTTCTCTCTCTCTCTCTCTGTTTGTGTCTTTATACATCCTTCTTATAAGGATACTAGTCATTGTATCACCTTAATCCAGTATGACTTTATTTTAACTAATCACATCTGCCAAGATTCTATCTGCAAATAAGGTCACATTCTGAAGTTCTGGGTGGACATGAACTTTAGGGGGATACAATGGAAGCCAATATGTTCCTTAAAGATCTGATCTTTTTGGCGCTTACCTTATGAGATTCATACATGGTATGCCCTGGCTGTTCAGAGATGGAGGGGGGGCAGTGCTCGTGTACAGACTCTAGAAGAGCTACTTGAGTACAGGTCTGACCCTTGCGTTTTTTATTTTTTCAGGTCTATGGTATGCAAAATAACATTTTAGACTGCAATCTATTATGGGCTAGGTGCTTTTCTAGGCTCTTGTTTAATCTTATCCTAACAACTGCCTTTTCAGTGAGTATTAGTCTTTCCATTTTGTAGATGGAAACTATCTCAGAAATTTTAAGGCACTTCCATGAGTTAAAGTAAGAGCTCAGATTCAAACCAGACCATCTACAAAGTCTGTTCCTCAGGCTGAACTTACATATTTCTGGTGGAGAAAACACACCCCACATCTGATTTAGACCACAGTTGAAACATTTGTCATTATCATATTTGAAGCTAGGATGGACCTGTCATTCCGGGCATGCACACTGCATTGCAATTTGCCAAATCAATTAGTTATCTTTTGGCATCTGAGAGAGAAGAGAAAATCAGAGGCATATCAGAATTTATCATCTTCATTGAACCTCCAAACCCTTTAAAGATCGTAGTAGTTATTTTGAACTTGTACATATTTATGTGGTCACTTTCCTATATCCTTCTTGCCTTCCTTTGTGTTTATAGTCTATGAGCAGGACAGAGATGGTTACTGAATACGTTGGAGGGTCCCTGTGAAACTCTGCAATCATCCATTGGATTTTGCAGACTGAAACAATACCGTGGATTTGCAGTACCGTGCTGATAATTCTCAAGTGTTAAGTACAGGAATCCACAGGAGAGTGAGTAGGTATCCAGGGAACTAGTGTCCAGTCTGATCTTTTCATACACTTACTGTATGAGTCGGAAAAGGCCTCTTCTTGGCCAGATCCTACCCATGGACCTGTTTTATTTGGTCAAGTGTTTTTAAATAACTTTTGGTTTTGAATGCCTTAAAGGAAAGCAGGCTTCGTCCAAGTTCTCACAAACATCACCCCTCCTCAGGTACCCCTGGCCTGAACTCTGTGTGCATGTGAGCACTGTAGCCTCTGGAAGCACTTTTGTTGGCCACTCTTAGCTTAGAACAGTGGTCCTCAAAGTATGGACCCTGGGAACCTGTTAGAAATGCAAATTCTCTCCTCCTCTAGACATGCTGACTCAGAAATTCTGGTGGGGGGCCCAGCAATCTGTTTTAACCAATTTTCCAGATTATCCTACTCTGTACTTCGAGAACCACTTGGAGATAAGTTTGAGTTTTTCACAGAAACTTGTCCTTTCTCAGGAAAGAAAAGTACTGCTGATGAACTTCTCTTACAAAGCCTCACAGCCTACAAAGGCACCTTATCATACTGTTTGTCACATGACTGCTACAGCAGTGGTGGAGGGTGGGGAGGGTGGGGGGCTGGGCGGGAATGGTCTCTCAGATCTACTCAGAGATGCAGAGCACAGTGGCTTGTTTAAAGGGGCACCTGCCAGCCCATGGCATCTCTAACCCAGGCCCTTTTTCCTCCGCACACTTCTGCTTAACAATGGATTGTTTTGTATATTGATGAATAAATACAAATAAATGATTTTAGTTTGGTGGGGTTGAGGAAGAAATTATAAAAAGTATTAGTCTTGCACTAATGCACCATTTTTTGTTATTTTTCATTCATTAATTTTTCTCACTCATTCAACAGTTAAAAATATGAGCGCCACAGCAAGCACTGTGCTTAGGTGTTTTTAAACTTAAAAATGTGCAAAGGACATGCATATTCATGAAAAAAATCCATCTTGTCAACTCCTAAGAGATAAGCAATAACTTATTTTACAGCTGTAAAAATCACATAATTGGGGCCAAAAATCGCATATTGTCTAAACCAGGCTATACTGACTCCGAGAGGGGTTATATTTAATGGTATGAATTAGCATAAGTAAAGTTAATTATATTTTAGGTCTTAAATGTAAATGCAAACGTATACGAGGCAAGGCCCAGAAAGGAATTCCCTCCATCTTCCTTAATTGGTCAGGTGAAAACATTTGGCAAAGATACTTCAGTCAGCTTTTCGAAGATGTATTTATTGGCTCTTTGCCACTGTTCAAAACTCAGAAGTAAAATTAAAGGGATTGTCAGGATGGGCTTAAATAGCCTTTACATCATTCCATCCATCCATTCATCTGGCCATCCATCTAGTTATTTACTCACACAACTGTTCTATTAAATGCCATGATGTATCATGTGCCTTGCTGGGAACTGATGAACAAGACAGATTCAGAACCTCATAAAACTTTCTGTACAGACAAAAAAAGCCCAGCTAGCTAATTAATTTCCTCAATTAAATTTAATAATTGATAGTTAATAATGTAAATATTAAATTAATATTTAACTATACTGTGAAAGAAAAATATGGTGTGTGCCGGGAGCCACTTATTTGGGTACCTCATCAACTGTGAGGATTGTGGGAGGACTATAGTTTTGAAAAAGAGAAAATAATCTGTTAGATGCTTTGATTTGTTTGGGGAATTGAGGCCACATTCCATGGTGGACATTAGTTGGAAAACCATAAACAGAGTCAGAAGAAACATTAGATGCTGTAGTATCTGTCCCATTTTCCCCCAGTTTAAAAATGAGGAGCTTGGGGCCCATAAAAGGTGAAAGGAGGTTATTCAAAGCCACAGTCAGTGATTGGAGGATGTGTGAGTAGACATTGGCTCAGGCTTTCTTACTTCTAGGTTAGGGATGAAGATGTATCTCTCCCAAAGACAGGTGAGATGGTGATATGATAAAAGATATCTCCCGTGATTAAGGGTGGGGTGGAGTGCCAAGCTTGGGAACAGTAGAATGAGTCAGCTCAGTGGGTGGAAGGAAAAAAAAAAGAGTGAAAGAGAGCAGCAGATCCATGGAATAAGAGTCTGTGAACCGTGTCACCCCTGTCACTCCCTCTTAGTCACTCAAATGTTTTGCTCTTTCTGCCTCTCTTCCAAAAGCCTCTGCTATAACTGGGATGCAGTGCAGTAAAAGCACATCATGATCCACTTTTCATTTTTGGATGGAAAGGATGAGTAAGAGCCTCCTACTTAGGCATCATCTTGCCGTCCATGCCTGACAATCTAAGTCTGTGGGATAGAAACTTGTTGCTTTATGCCAGTGTCTGTTCTGGCCTTACTTTGTCCCCTGAATGTGTGGGGTGGTGAGGGGCAGCTATGAGACTCATCCAGATACAGCATGTATGAAATTCCATGTGGGTACCACATGCTGAAGAGTACTAGCTGTGCCCCAGAGGTGAGGCATGATGTGGCTAAAGGAAAGAAAGGATGGACAGGTAGAAAATGGAATGAAAGATTTTCCTGTGACTGTTAGATCCTCAACTTTATTCACATCTTAACTCAGAGAACCAGACTGTATTACTGGGCTCTGAAACTTTTTCTTGAAAAGGTGGCAGGTGAACAATAGCATTTATAGGTATATTTAAAATATAATTAAACTGTTTCAGAGGATCTGCTTGTCAATATTTTTTTCTTAACTCTTGTTTGTTTTTTTAAATTGACTTTAGCTATACAAAGACTGTTTGGAATAGATATTGTGTCTACTTCATGACTAGGAAAATGAGTCACAGAAAGGCTCCCTGACTTTCCCAAAGCTACTGGTTACTAGTTGTGTGTTTGTCTCCACTACTTCACATTAAAGGAAGGCTGCATGAATAGGAGGTGGTTAAAGGCAGAAAGAAATCCAGAAGACTCCTGGAAATGAGAGACAGATAGGTCTTTAAGTTTCTCTAATGAAAGGTAGGGGGCAATGGATTTAAACCAGGAGCACACACTATGATTAAATTTTGAAAGAAACACACTGAGATTTTAAAATGTATGAAGGGCTTATGGGAGTGAAGAACTAGAAAGAAAATAGGGGCAAGAACAAAGGGTGGAGATAGAACAAAGCTGTGAGATGTGTGCACAGTTTGTTTAGGCTTTAAAACTGTCTAAGTTTACTGACTTTTTAAGCTCACCCTTTCAAGGGGGATGAAAGAAAGGATGCTGCTTCCATGAAGTTTGTTTGCTTTCTTGTCTCTTGTGTCTTTCCTGCCAAATGTATGTGTATGTGGGTGAATGCATGTGCACGTGCACGTGCACACACACGCGCGCGCACACACAAAAAAAGCGGAAGCTGAGAGAAGTTGGTGGGTGGTGGAGAGAGATGGGGCAGAATCGGTGCATCAGGGGGCCTGAATCCATGTGATGATCAAGTTCATAGCAATTTCCCCAGGAGACTGTATCATATTCCAGTGAACGGAGTATGGCAGAAGGTTGCCATGGCAACAAAAGGCTTGAAATATTGACTCTGACTAGCAACAGGCCAGTGAAACAGCCTAACTAGGATTTATGGCACATTATAGTGTGAAAAGCAGGAGAAAATTACTGTAAAGGCAGGAATTATAGCACAACAGAACATATAAACTCCCAAATCCATCTTCCTAATTAAAACCGAATACTCAGGGGTAGAGCGCATAGTAAGACTGTTAGCTTAAATGGGGATGTGTTATCAATGCTTCGTTATAAAGTTTATTGTCCTTAAGACTAACTATATATTTGGAGAGCCAGAGGGAGGGTGATATAGAGGAGGGATCGAAGCAAGAGCCCTGGTCTGTTGAATCTCTTCACCTTCATTCTTGGTGACATAAAATTTCTTTAGATACTAGTCTCTGATCCTACAGGAGAATTCCAGCTGATGCTCAGATTCCTCTGTATGTAAATAACTCATCACTTTCAGGCCCAAAAGGCCAGAAGAGGTTATCATACTCAGTTTCATTAGAACTCACCCTGGGGGGAAAGAGAAAAGGAGGATTATGAGGTTTATTGTTTCAAAAAAAAGATCTTGAGTTTTCTGACCCGATACAACAACAAAAATACCTTACTATCTATTACAGAACTAATCAAAGTAATTTAAGAAATAGTGTATTAACTTCATAAAGACATTTCTTATTCTACACTCCTGATTGAAAGAAAATAAAATAATTTTCTATATATTCTATATGTATACAGAGTATGTCCAGTTGGGCAAATGTCTCTGTTTACTGTAGAGAGAAGGAACTCTAGGCCGGTTCCACTTTGGTAAGTGACAAATGTACAAATTTAGAGGATTAAGACCAAGACTCAAAGTCATTATTCAATAGACAAATGGCTATTAACATACCACACCATTTAGAAAAAGTCAAGAAAAATCCAAAAACACAAATTCAGCATAATTCTGATGCATCTTTGTGTAAGATATGGTGCAGAACAGGTCCCAGAGGCACGGGGAATTCCTCTTCTAGGGTCATGTGGCTGTTCAATAAATGAGTTTCAAAAACATGGCCCCTAGTGTTCTAAGGGGATCCAGATAGAAACTGAGGACAACAGTTAAGGAAAAGTAGTAAGAATAAGTGAGATGTTGCTGGGAGCTAAAAAGCACCAAGCAGGTGAATCCCAAGAAGCTGAAAACAGGTGCTCCTCGGTCAAGTTTAACCCCACAGACGTCTTTTGCTTAACCAGCTTTTTTTCTTCTAAATATTTTTTACTGTTTTATGATTTTTATTTTGAGAGAGAGAAAGAGTGCAAGCAGGGGAGGGAGTAGAGAGAGGGAGACACAGAATCCAAAGCAGGCCCCAGGCTCTGAGATGTCAGCACAGAGCCCTACATGGGGCTCGAAACCATGAACCTGGAGATCATGACCTGAACTGAAGTCAACGCTTAACTGATTGAGCCACTCAGGCGCCCCAATGAAGCTCTTAAAATCCTAGAAGGAAGAGTAGTAACTCTGGAGAGTGCCCAGTCTCAATTTTTTTAAGTTTATTTATTTTGAAAGAAAGAGAGAGAGAGCATGTGCATGAGCAAGGGAGTGGCAAAGAAAGAGAGGGAGAAAGAGAATGTCAAGCAAGCTCTCTGCTGTCAGCGTCAGCATGAAGCCTGATGTGGGGCTCAATCCCACAACCATGACATCATGACCTGAGCTGAAATCACGAGTTGGGAGCTTAACCAACTGAGCCACCCACATCCCCCAAACCTTTTTATTTGGGTTTTATCAGCCTGCCCCTAAGCATCTGGGTTTGCAAACCCTGCATGTCTTCCCCACAAGTCTTCCTTTATGTGAAAATCTTTGCCTTATAATTCTTTTAAGTGTTTCTAATCAATCTCTCAGATTATTGTTCAGAACCTTAATTCTCAATCTGGAGATCAGTCAGGGAAAACGGGAAATGGGAGAACTATTATTCTACAGTGGTTAATTATCCATCATTTATTTAATCAGCCATTTAACAAGTATTTATTGAATACCTACTAAATTTTGGTAAATGCTAAGAATGCACCCAGGAACATGGTCAATGCAAACCTTGCCCATCGGGAGAGGGCAGACATTATACAGATAATTACTTAATAAATATCTTAAACATGCCAAAGAAAGTGCAGAATGTTCTGAAGATTATAATTCTTTGTTTAAACCCATCTGTATTTCCCTGTAACTGTAGTGCCACAGGAGCCCTACCTGACATTGTCTAAGTTTATGAGATTATTGAGCCCTACATTCCCATAGCTTATGTCAGTGTTATACTCAAGATCATAACAGTGAGCTATTATTGTTTTTTTTTTCTATTTTAAATACAGAGCCTGGAGAGCATTTTGAAGATTTCTAAATAAATGTCTGTATCTGTGCATTTTCATGTTTTTCACTTCTTTGTCCTAAAGTTGCAATTTAGGAAAGAATTATTATTGAGGCTTCTCAGCAATTGTGATGAGTTAATGCAAGATTTTTCTGCAGCAAAGCAAACATATGTAGTGAATATGGTTAAGCTATATATGATTAAAGCATTATTTATGCTTTATTTATAAGTATTTGCTATTGATAATAGCTCCCCAAAGCAAGATTCACCAGTATTGCTACAGCATATGGGAATTTTGCTGTAGATTAATAATGCCATGATATTTTCTTTAATGAAGGTGGAAATGATTGCTTTATTTTAACAGAGGGACCTCTATGTTCCCCCTGAGTTTGAGCCTTGAATGTAGACGATCAGGGATGCTATATCACAGCTGTCTCCATGCTGATAATGACTCTCCCTGGGATTTTATAATTTCTGCCCACAATCCATTGTTTCCTCTCAGGAGGTATGGAGCAAATTTATAGGGAGATTCTTCAATCCAAGCACAAAAGAGGATTTTTAATTTTTTTATCCTCCCACATTTGGTTATTTGACTTTCTGTCTCTCATTCTTCACATTTCCTTTACTTTTGTGTTTATGCCTTTTTCCTACAGTGCCAGACACATAATGAGTGCTCAATAGTAGTTATTAATAGATATTACCAGTACATTTTATTTACTTTATTTCCTCTTTTGTTTTAAATAACCTTTCATTGTACTTCTTATGCCCTCTTCTTCTTATTAGTTGGCAGAACAGGCATAGCAGTGGTAGAAGCAATGAAGACAAATGATAAAAAATAAGAGCACAGAACTAACTGTGGAAACTCCTGTTGCTGCCACTTTCTAGCTGTGCTTTGGGCAAGTTATTCAAGTGTTCTGTGCCCTAGAGAGTAGCTGGGAATATGTGTGCTTCACTTAGAACAGTGCCTCACTCTTAAAGAATGGAATGCATGTATTAATTATTATTGTATTATTGCAGGTGTACCGAATTTCATCCACACATTCATATCATGTATTGGATGGAAATTATATTTAGAGACTTTAGATCTTATTTTATTTGAACCAGAAATAGAATTCTGAGTTTGCAGCTGGTAAACTGAAATTAAGCCAGGCCTCAGGCCCTTTGGTTAATCAAGCACGTACCACAGTGTTGAATGGTCTATCAATATCCTTCCAGAAACCCAATCGGGGAGCTCCTGGATCCAGGACTATAATATTGTGTGCCCAGCAAGGAACACATGC
This sequence comes from Suricata suricatta, assembly GCF_006229205.1. Taxonomy (NCBI): domain Eukaryota; kingdom Metazoa; phylum Chordata; class Mammalia; order Carnivora; family Herpestidae; genus Suricata; species Suricata suricatta. Next base: position 22,126,912 of record NC_043708.1, on the reverse strand, counting down.
CCAATACATAAGGAGTGTCCAACAGACATTTGTTGAACTGCACTAAACATGGTTTCTCTTTGAATATGATACTATTTTACATACTCCAAGGAGGAAGGCTAATGTCTCCCTTCTTCACCACTGCTATACTGGACCAGTGTCAGAACAATACTCTTATTCAGTCATGTTGGATGCTTCAGAGTCCAACCTGAGTCTTTTAGGACATAGTAAATTAACTGACATTTTACATAACTTAAGGGTAATATCATTATGGGTTAGTGTTGATTATAACATGGCATGAATAATTTCTAACTGCTTGCAATTTTTTCTGTGCATTTATAGAATTGTGAAAACATTTTTTAAAAAGTAATGTGTAATATTTCCAGTTATTATCTTATATTCATCCTGTGGACCTGGCCTAATGTGCTTAAGTTCACCTGGACCAGGGGAACATGTTTGCATAAAAGTCACTCTAAATGCGAACATAGAAATCCATTTTACTTCTCTCACCACCCCTCCTCACTGCCCCTAATTTCCTCCTCCATCTCCCCAGCCTTCAGCTTTTCACCTTCTTTCCTCCCAAGAGCTGGTTTTCTTCCTCTTAGGAGTCCTTCCTGATATCTGTCCCTCTCCCACTCCCTTTTCCCATCACCGTTCTGTCCCTGGGACTCCTTGTCTTTTCTGTTAGCTACACTTATGACGAAAACTTCTTTGATGTTATATACCTCAGAACATCATTCAATTACAGTAAATTCACCTTTTCCCCCTTTTATTAAACAATACTATTACCCATTAGATTAGTTACCAGAAATCTTCTATGGATAGCAAATTCTGCAGAACTTTCCCTCCAAGTGATTAGATTAGATTATGTCTAAATGGGTGCCTCCTTCTCCTCTGAATCTGAGTAGGAGTATCAGAGACTGTTAACACCTTCAACTGAGTAAACTGTGTGCAGCCTTCTCAAAGTTAATTAATATGTAAATACTTGCTAAGGGAAGGTAACACATTTTTCAATTAAGATACCAACAGGAGCTCAGGGCACAGATTATACATATGGGTGTGTATGTGTGTGTGTGTGCATATGTGTGTGTACCTGTGTGTATATAAGTTCCTCAATGTTTTTGCCTGGAGTAAATTTGAAGTTAAAAAATACAGTGTCTAAATTTTGTAAAGACTCTTGTGACAAAAGTAATGCCATAAGCTGGGGCATATTCATGTCAGTCCTCTACCGCATCCCCACCCCATTTCCTATTCTCCAGCTCTTCATGGTTAGTTCATCAGACCCAGCTCCTCTCACTAACTTAGTAGAGTAGCCTATTTATTTGCTGCTTTGGGAGCATTTGACTGGAACCAGAAGGGTCTTATATTAATGTCACGAACATTTTCATCCTCTTTTAAGGTTCCAACCATAGAGTTCTCCTCTCCCACCACTTTTTTTGTTTTGTCTTTGGGTGAGGAGGAATAGGTTAGTTATATAATTGTCATAAATTTTAACTCTACAAAATGGCCATCTTCACACTTTCTTTAGATTTCTCCATCTTTTTTTTTTAATTTTTAAAGGTTTATTTATTTTTGAGAGAGAGACAGAATGTGAGTGGGGGAAGAGCAGAAAGAGAGGGAGACACAGACTCTATCAACACAGAGCCTGATGTAGGGCTCAAACATACAAAATGCAAGATCATGACCTGAGCTGAAGTTGGACATCTAACTGAATGAGCCACTCAGGACCCCCAAGATTTTTCCAACTTCTATTTAAGGTTCTTTCTGCTTCCCTTGGCTGCATATTTGGCTGTTACAATCAGAGTGATTTAAAGAAAGAACACCTTCAATATTGATTATTTAATATAAGTTTTATAAATCTTCCTCTTTGCCATAAAATGTAATGCTTACTTGAGCTTTTCTCTCTTCTCTCTCCCCCTCTCCCTCTTTCGACCTAAATCAACCACACATATTCACTTATTTCATGTTCTCATTAATTAGACCCTCCAGGCTCCTAATGTTGCTTTCCTTTCAACAATAATTTGTTAAGTTCTTTCTAACACCACAGTTCCCCAAACAGCATCAAAAACTCAATCACTAATGTATTCTTTGTAGGGGCTTCTTTAGTGTATTTGTTTAAAATGTCAATTGATTAACCTATTTGATAAACTATCCCCAAATGGTCTGGGAGGGTTTGTTTTGTTTTGGTTTTGTTTCTGTTTTGTTTTTGTTTTTAATTTTGTTTCCAGAACTAGCTGCCTGAGATCTTAAAGATTGATCTTTTCTAGGAATGGCAAAATACTCAGAGGGATAATATCAGGACCTGCTTAAAGTAACAGGTTCCTGATTTGGATTCTGGCACCGCTTGGTATATAATTGGGGCAGAGGAAAGATAATTTTCCCCCTATCCTTCTAGGTTCTTGGCTGAGACTACCCTATCACAAAAGACAGGAGAAAATCAAATAGAAATTTAAGAGCATGTATGTGTCCTGTATACATGGAAGATACCCAGGAAAATTGAGTAACTGTTAGAAATGGCTCAGACCACCATCTTAAATACCACCTCTATCTAAAGACAAAAGGAAGATGGAGGAGATGGCCGGGGATTGGGGGGTGGTGGTTGGACAGAGGGAGCTAGTTATGGGAGATGAACAGGAAAAGAATAGTAAATAAGGATAAGTACATTATGCAGATTTAAGTCTTTAACTTCTCCATCAATAAGAGTTTCTAGAGATTTAGTCATCTTCTGGTACAGGTAGGGAGCCACCCTTATGAATGGAGATTTCCCTTGTAAATACAAAAGGCTAATTTCTACTCAGTTTTTAGAGCTTCTCTGATGTCTGCTGGTTTAAAACTAGCTAGTTAAACATAATCCTATGCCAAAAAGGCCTATTTTGGGGTGCCAAATTTTGTTTCCCTTTATGACCTTGGGCAAAATTCTTGAATTCTCTGATCTTCACCTTTGTCATCTGTAAAAAGGAGGCTAAATAGCTTTTATATCCCAGTTAAGTGCCAAAATCCGGATTCTTTGCCCATTAGAATGAATGTATTATTCAAACTGTCATTCATTTATTCATTCATTTACTATACTCACCCATTTATCACTTTGTTGAGTTCAAGCCACCAGTCCTAGGTAATGGTGATACTGTTTTATATTTTAAAACATGCCACAAGTTTAACACATTCTTTCATGTATTATATTTTTGGAGCCTTCAGGAGATATTTTACAGGGCTGTAGAGATATGTTATCAAATATAATAAGTAAATTTACCCACAGACACCTAGCTAGTAAGTGATATGGTCCTTTGACCCCACAGTCCTTGCTTTTTCCACTCCATATTTTAGGTTTTGCACAGGATGATTTTTTTCCAAGCAGTTGCTGTGTGGGTCTTGTTTATAATCTTTATGAATGATTATATTGCCAACATACATGTCAGATGTTGCAAACACATGGCTCACTCCAAGGACAGCCTCTGCAATATTGTGCAGGATTTAATAATTGGGATATTTCATACCACAATCTAGTTCTCTAGCTTCTTTTGAAAAGCTGGAATATTTGACATTACTGGGTTTGTAATCACACTAGGTAATGACCAGCTGAAGCTGCCCTGTTTGATTGAAACATATGCTAATTCTTCATAATTACTTCCTGACACTACATCACACAAAGAACTTTTAAAACAACCCTGTGCTATACTGCTTTCTTGATTTTATAGCAATTTGCCTGAAACCAGTCAAATGGTATATAGTAGAGGCAGAATTATAATCCAGACAGTTGAATTCATTCATTCATTCATTTATCCATAGATTTATTCAATAGTTTAATTTATTCAGTAATTTTGGGGAAGTACCACATGTATTTCAAACATGGTACTAGATTCTATAGACACAAACAAGTGTGAAGAAGATGTGGCCTCTGGCCTATGTAGGGCCAGTAGATAAACAGATTGATCTGAGTGCATTGTGATATATGTATAAAACCTGTTCACAATGTGCCATGTTAATATCAAAGAGCGTGGGATTAATCATGTCTGTAGTTTAGACATACCTCTGCCATTATAAGGAGTAGTGTGATTAGTATGGAGCTCTGCCCAACTTCTCCGCAGTGAGGTAATTAATCTATAAACCCTTGAGGAGCCTGGTCTTCCCAGAGGGAGGAAAGAACGAAATGCAAAGAGCACTGGATTAGAGATGAGGACACCAAGTGTCTGCTCCTGGCTGTGACACTTTCTACTTAACCTTAGAAAACACATCAAGTTTATATGTGCTTAAATTTCTTCATCAAAAAATAAATAGATATGAAAGGAAGATACCAGATTCTAGAAAAGAAGCAGGTTTCACTTACAAATACTTATAATGGGGACCATTTGTTAAGCTGTGAGGGATTTGAAACCATATCTGCACTTAGTAATAGAGAATACTGTGATCAAAGAAGCTGTATGTGTCATGGGCAACAGGAGAAGGTACTGAAATCTAAGGGAAAATGTGATTTTTCAGAGTGAAAGTGAATAGAAAAACTAGGATCAAATTTCTACTACAACAGTAATCGCCATTGGTTAAAGAAGAGGTAAATACAACGGAATGTGTAGCAAGCTGACTACACAAACCAAAAGACTTCTAGTTGAAGGTGTATAGTTAATTGAAGTGATAGTAGGGCTCTGATAATTACATGGTGGGAGAATCTAAAAAAGTCTAGTCACTTTGTGTGTCATCAGATTGATTTGAATGTCCCTGCCCCTCTTAAAATGTTCCAGTGGACTTTTGACCAGCTTCAATCCCTTAAATTTGGCAAAGTAATATTATACTGCATGTTGCTACTCTTGACTTGATTCATTTATCACATCACTTTTACCATGATTACTTGCCATAAGTCTTTCTTTGGTTTCTTTTCCAGGATAGTCCTGGAAATCTTAGAATCTCTTTAGATATTGCTGGGAAATCACATCCCTGGAAATCTGGGAGGTGATTTTTCCTGTTGGATGATGCATACATAACTCAAAAATTGAGGGTTATATAAGGAAATCATGTCTCTGAGAAGTACTTCTCCTTCCTCCTCTCAGGACCATTGAATTGTTCTTATTATTGGATCTGGATCATATTGGAAGACATGACTTTTCTCTCAATCACAATTGCTGCCATGACAGTTTTACGTTCTTTGCTGTCTGACACCTGTCGGTGGCTATAATAAATGTACATGGTAGGAGCTCCATGGTGAAACTCCAAGATGGCTGGGCACAGAGACCTTGGCAACCAGATTTCTGGCCAGTCTATACATGACTGCTGAAGTTGCCTGTCATGTGACAGTCTACTCCTCCTTCCCCAAGGTAGAGATGTACCTCTCGAGGAGATACAGCAGATCTTTGTTCAACTGCATTAAAAAAATCTACTCACAACTTTCCCTCTTATATCTTATAAGGATAACCTATATATGCCTATATATGTGGGATTTATGGGGGTGATCATTGGGGGTTGTCATCTAGAATTAACATTATGAGAATAGACCCTGTCATGAGATGTGCAAGCTGAGCCAGCAGCTCTGTGGGTCTCAAGTAGATGTATCACATTACCTGATAGTGACTAGTATTTCTGTCACTGTTTATTCTAAAATCCTGAAATATATGAGGAGGGATGTGAAGATAATGGTGAAATGATGTTGTTCTTCTGAGTGGTCTTCTGTCTCTTCTGCTGGAAGTCTTGTCCTATTTCTGTCTCAACCACTGACTATGATTTTAGGGATGTCATTCAGATTTTCTAAACCAAAAATTGAAATTCACAGTCTAACAAAGAATTTTTGTGCCTCTTCAAGGAGGATGGTCGTGGTATGTGAGACACCCTTGAGCAGGACTGACAAACTCACTGTTTTATAAATAAAACTGTTTTTGAAATACAGCCATGTGCATTAATTTACATGTTATCCATGGCCTATTTTGTGTCCTAATGACAGAGGTGAGTAGGTGCCACAGATACTTTATGGCCTGCAAAGCCTAAGATATTACTATTTGGTCTTTTACAGAAAAAGTTTGGCACTCCTGCTCTTGAAGATGGAACATATATACTATATTGACATATGTGGGACATGCCAGAAGTTCATTTCAGGAAAAAAGATAACATATTTGAAATATCTTGTGCTTTAATTCAGATTTTATGTCCATGGTGCTATGGGGATGGGAAAGATTGGTCCGTGTGGTCCTTGGAGGTTAGAGGATTGACATTTGAGTAAGAAATGTAGAATAAGGCCATATGCTAGGCAGTGTAGGAGAGGGTAGGGCAGGTCAGCTGCTTACAGCTTGATGACTTAATCATCACAGTGTTATGCCATCTGGGTTCCAATGCTGTTCACCTCGAATTTTTCCTTCAGGAAACATCTATTTCTTACAATTCTTAAAGTTTGACTTAGGTCAAAGGGGATACTCTTGTTTTTGGTTTCTTTTTATTTATTTTGTCTGGTTTCTTTAGATATGTTAGGTCTCGTGGCCCCAAGTTTGAGACAGAGTTTACACCTTCAAATTCCACATCTTTATATGTAAGTTCAACTTTTCTTTTTCCCCCAGTATAGAAACTAAAGCAAATCTATAGTAAAGAAAGATTTGGATATTGTTTTTTAATATTTATTTATTTATTTTGAAAGAGAGAGCATTAGCAGGGGATGGGCAGAGAAAAAGAGAGAGAGAGAGAAAAGAGACAGAGAGAGTGAGTGAGAAAGAATCCCAACCAGTCTCCATGCTATCATCACAGAACCCGATGCAGGGCTGGATCCCATGAACTGTGGCATCATGACCTGAGCCACCAGGCCCCAGAGATTATTTTCTTAATGCAGTCATATGTGTATTAGTATGTGTGTATGTGTATGTGTGTGTATATATACACCAGTGGGTTTCATTCTGTGACATGTTGTCAAATGTATGTATTCACATAACCATCATCACACTCAAGATACACAACTTTGGGCTAATGTTTTAATTGGCATGTCTGATTTATATCTGCTTTGGGGTGGTCACCATCCCATCTCCTAAGGACTACCTGGGAGCAGGTTAGAAATGCAGAACCAGATGACTCACTGAATCAGAATCTGCATTTGACAGATGTGGCCATTTATGTGCATGTTAGAGTTTGAGAATGCTGTTCTAGGAAATGTCTTAATTTGTTAGTTGATTAGCTTGATAGAATTAATTGGGTAGTAGAGGGAGCATATCAAAATCACTGTGAAGCTTAGGATAAAAATGCACCTTAGACCTCAATACTAAATCTGACATAATTTTTTAATGATCCTAGAGGCAATCTAGATGTACACGATGTGTGAGAAGGATGTATGTTGTAAGAATTCTCAGAATTATTATTTTTCCTCTTTTCTTTAACCCCCGCTGGCAGCCACCTCTTGCCAGGCCAACAAAGATCATCTAATATGTTTCATCAGCCTTTCACCATCCTGTCCATTGTTGTGGCAATTCGTCTCAAACATAACAAAAGTTAAAAAGGTTCTTTTTAAGACAAATAAATATTCTCATACAATGCATCCTTACCATTGACTCAAAATATTTATTATAATGTTTCCTAAAAATGCACAAAGAAAATAACTCTTTTTTTCAATGTTTGTTTTTTTTATTTTGGGAGAGAGAGCACAGGTGGGGGAGGGACAGAGAGAAGGTGAGACAGAATCCCAAGCAGGCTCCATGCCATTAGGGCAGAGCCTTGTGCAGGGCTCAAAGTCATGAACCTTGAGATCATGACCTGAACCAAGATCAAGAGTTAGACACTCAACCGACTGTCTATAGGCTCATAGTTCTTATAAGGCCAGAAAAATCATTGCAAATTTACAAATGACATGCAAAGAACTCCACTGAATTAAGAGCATTCATTTAATGTGGCAGAAGACACTTTTCTGAGAATAAATCTGCTTGAAGTGTGAATACATGATTACTATGGTGTAGATTCTTTGGACTTTGGCAAATCTGTGTGGCCGTAAGCCTTTTGACACCTCAGTCCCCTTAACTATTTTCCTTTGTTTGAACCACTGCAAAACTTTCTGTGTTCAGAATCCCATTTGGTCTTCTCTTTCCACAAACACCTAATGCATGTCTATATTAAGTTCACCTGTCTTCCATTTAGATTTCATCAATTAAAGTAGTATTTCTTACTGTCAGCGTGCTTACAGATATGAACCCAAGGGATAACATTCCATGACAATCCTCAATTGGCATTGTGTGACAGTACTCAGATGGAAGATGATCACCCAGAGTATGCTTACTAGTTATTTTTAGAAGAAAACAACAAATTAGAAAAATGAAACTCTACATACCTAAGCATATTTTTCTGATATTTCCAGCTCAGTGTGCAGTGGGGTACAGAATAGAGTGGAACATATAAACATGACCTTGAAGTGAGCAAGGTACAGTTCAAACAGTTCCACTTCCTAGGTGCATCTCCAGGGTAAATTTTATTTCTTAGCATCTCTGTGTCTTGGTTTCCTTATGTGTATAATGGAGATGTTTATTACCTACTTCATAACCCAAAGAATAGGAACAATATGCAAAGAAAGTCCTTAGCCTAGTCTTAGTACATCATAAGCACTCAATTATCAGTAGCTATTTTAACCATAATCATAATAATTATAATAATAATGTTACTATTATTATTACAATTGCTATTTTTTTAAGTTCACTTATTTATTTTGAGATAGAGAGAACATGTGTGCAGGGAAGAGCAGAGACTCACCACGCTGTCCGTGCAGAGACCTGACCCCAGTGTGGGGCTCAATCTCATGAACCCTGAGGTCATGACTAAGGAGAAATCAAGAGTGTGATGCTTACCTGACTGAGTCACCCACACACCCCTTTGCTGTTTTTATTATAGATCTGGACATTGTTTTTCTATTAACTAAACCTGCCACCTATTTCTTTCTTTTGTTTGCTTCATAATATTCTTAAGACATTTATTTTTTCTCCATTGACCTCATATTTTAACCTGATTGTGGCAAAAGTAAAAAGTGCCCGCTCAAAACACTAGAATATTTGCCACCTGACTCAAAGCACTGCTGTTGCTTCTGTTTCTACTATTCTTGCTGTAGCTCCCTCCTAAACTGCTTCTGTAACCACAGTTTCTGCATGCTGCTTAGACAACTTCACCTGCTTTCCAGAATATACTATCTAGTGAGAGAGCACCTCACGATGGTGGTGTCCTGGGGTGGACACTACTAAGATAATGCTGATTTCATTAATTGCCCCTTGTGCTTTTAATTTTGGCTAGTGAGGCCTGTAAAAAACTGACCAAAGGCAAAAAAGATAACTAAAAACATAGAAAAGTACAGTATTTTATTTTATCATCAGCATATTCCTATGTTTATGCAGTAGGGATTTAAAAAAACGAATCCCTACACTTGACAAGACATACTTCCAGTTCTCTGAGCTATGTCAGGGCTTTTGATTAGAAACCCTGGTTTTTTTGCTTATTTCTAGTTCCTGTATAAGTAGAGACTTCATTAACAGAAGTAGGTTCAGGGTATCCATTAGAGCTATAGAGAATAAATTCAAAAGGAAAGCAGGGAAGAAGAGAGAAAGGAAGGAAAAAAGGAAGAGAGGAAGGAAAATAAGTTTATAACTATTTTACTAAGAAGAGAAAAAGGAAGCTTATGAATTAAATCAAGACTTTTTTAAAAAGCCTAAAAACCTTCATCTGCTCTGCATTTGTATGTCTTTGACATATGCATGAGGCATGAAGGAAATGTAATACTTTGGGATGCATGGCCAACATCCTGACTGTTCATAGTCATTATATAACCTGCAGTGTCTGGCAGTGTACGGGTGCTCACTTTAGTGTTTTTACCTAATTATAGGATGACCTTTTGCATTTTTTAAGCGCTCTTTGTAATTTCAGGTTGGATATGCAACAGCAGAAACTATTTGACCTGATATTGCTCATTGTGGGAGGCAGCTCACACAATGTTAAACAACTGTCAGAGGTAGTCTCATTTTAGTGAAGAGTTAGATAATTTCAGGGGGTTAAAACCATGGGCAATAAATAACCATCCACACTCATTGAAGGAAGTGTCTTCTTAGACAAGAGAATAGAGCTGAAACTGATAGCAACATTAGTCTGGTAACAAAGTCACATCAACGAAAATTTACCTCCGAATGATTTAGGTAGTGGAGAAGTCTCTGCACCAACACCTGCCCTTGAGCATAAGGGAACACAATCCGGCTCTCCTGGAAATAGTGATCACAAGCCTGTGCTCTTAACATTATTGGCCAGTAGGGAATAGCCAGCACAAAAGTGCCATGGTGCCAGTAGCCAAATGGCTAAATGTGCTCAACACTGACCTGCAAGTCACTGTAAATGCAGAGTATAGAGTATGAGGATAAACAGTACATGGCCACAAACTGAGGCACAGAGACAGGCAGGATGGAGGCTCTTCCATGGTGAGGTCTCTTACTCACGACTCCTCTCTGGCCAGTTCTACAGGCATGTGGGATTCCCTCTCCATAGTGTTAACTATGGACGAAAAGAAGCTAGAAGCTTAGAATAATTTCAAAGACTGTCACCAGCAGAGTGAGTGCAGCAAGGACCTTATTTCTCTATATTTATATAATGTGTGATAGAGTAGCATTGTGCCAAGGTTGGCTTTGAAGTCAAGTAGACCTAGATTTAAAATTCAAATGTTGGGGCACCTGGGTTCTGGGCTCAGTCAGTTAAGCATCGACTTCGGCTCAGGTCATGATCTCACGGTTCGTGGGTTCAAGCCCTGTGTCAGGCTCTGTGCTGACAGCTAGCTCCAAGCCTAGAGCCTGCTTCAGATTCTGTATCTCCCTCTCTCTCTGACCCTCCCCTGCTCATGCTGTCTCTCTCTATCAAAAAAAATTTTTTTTAAACATAAAATTCAAGTGTACTTTATGTGTAAATTATTTAACCATCCACAGCTACTCTATAATATCCGTGAAGTATATGTAAGACTAGAGAAGGTTAACTTGTAAGGATTAAATGTATGAAGTATTGCACAGTCCCAGGTGGTTAGAAATCTGTATCAATATCTTGGAAGAAGGTCTCTAGATGTGTATCTTGGATCTTTGTACTTCTCCATTTATATTTGCTTGAAAATATATGGTCAAACTAAAGAGCCGGTACAGTAGCTCAAACATTAAGTGACAGACTTAAGATTCAAAAGAATCTCAACAGGATACTAAAATGAAACAAACTGTAATAGGACTGTATAAAACTCTGCCCTTAAATAAAAAAAAAAAGTCATTACTCTAATTCTTGGTCAAAGAGACCTCATTTAAATAAGTGTTTATGTAGTAAAAATGCTAAATCCTAGAAAAAGTGTTTTTTTAATTTAATTTTAAGTTATGTATGTATGAGTTCTGTGCCCTTTTCTGCTGCTACATTTTTTAAAAAATGTTTTTTATTTATTTTTGAGAGACAGAGACAGTGCTAGCAGGGGAAAGTCAGAGAGAGAGTGATACAGAATCTGAAGCAGGCTCCAGGCTCTGAGCTAGCTGTCAGCACAGAGCCCAATGCAGGGCTCAAACTCACAAGCTGTGAGATCATGACCTGAGCCACCCAGGTGCCCCTCTGCTGCTACATTTTAAGAGAACATTGACAAACTAGGCACATCCAACATGGCGCTGTGTGCTGGTTATCAAATCTAGGCTCTGCCACCATGAGTCCATGAACAAGTCAGTTACGTCATTGATGAATGTGCACGGGAGTCCCGTCCCTGGTTTGAACTAAGAGTTCCATTATATAATGCAAGTAAAGGGTTCATGCAACCCGGTGCCTGGCTCATAGCTAGGAGCTATTCTTATTCACCAAAGAGAACGATGAGAATGGTGGCAGCTCTAAGATAAGGAGCTGAAGAAACAAAATATTCAACACGCATAAGAGAAGCTTAAGGAGGGATATGACAGCTGTTATCAACTAGGTGAATGACTGTTAGGTAGAAAAGAGATTCTCATTAATCAACCTAACTCTAGAAGACAGAACCAGGACCAATGGGTAGAGGTTGTGGGATCTATTTGGACTCCATAATAGGAATACTCTTCCATATGATGGTGTCCTAATAATTAGAATAAATTTCTTTAGGAGATAGTGAGCTGGAGGAAGAGAGGGAGGAGAACGAGAGGAAGCAATAGTAGAAGGAGCAGCAGCAGTAGTGGTGGTGATGGTGGTAATAATTGAGAATAAAAATAGCTCTGAGGGTATTGTAGTTACTGTTCTATGGGATTTGCATTCTTACTTAATCCTCATAATATCTAGGTGAAACAGGTACTGTTATTATTCCCATGTTACAGATGAGGAAAACTGAAGCACAGAGATTTGGTAAATTTTTAAGAATACACAATTTAGATATGGCAGAGGTGGGATTGGAGCCCAGACTGTGTGGCTCTTGGATCCATTCTCTCCCCACCTCCCCCTACAGGAAATATCTCTCAAATACACAGGGAAAGGCTAAGTGACCATACATCATGGAGGTTAGAAAAGGAATTCCTGCAAAGAACTCGGGATTTGGCTGGATGATCTCTACAGTCCTTCTTATTAAATGTCTAATTTTCTAAGACCAAAAAAGCAAGTAAAACACACACACACACACACACACACACACACACACACACACACAATGGCAAAAGATGATACAAAATGTAGATGCACATTGTCACAGATTTTTCTCAACATAAAAAACTCCGGGTGTTCACCTGGAACCTATCTTCTTCTGCTTTATACTCAGTAATAAAAGAATGGACACCTCATTGTCTTGCTCCAGGCAGAATAGAAGGACATACATTTAACAAAGGGATCTGTAGTAGAGCTAACAGCAGCAAAAAGAGATTACTGAACCTCTGCGGGAGAGAAAGGAGACACTAACGTATTGAATAAATATTAACTAAGCACCTACTCTGTGTTAGGGTCAAAAAAAAACTATGTAAAAAAATATTAACACAACAATCATTGAAGTCCCCATACATTTAGATTCTGGTAGCCTTCCGGCTTTTTCTGAACTTTGGTATGCAATGATATTTTTTCCAAGTCTTTAAGGAAATAATAAATTATATCCAGTTTTGGGATAGAAGCACATATGATATTCTTAATAGGTTTAATCCAAACTGGGTAATTTCACCTTCAGCTTGGATGCTAAAAGTATACACTGAATTCATCTCAGGCCAGCTTACTAATTGTATTAAACTATCTTAATATACTGCAGTGGGAAAAGCTCTGGAGTGGACAAAAGTTTTGCTACTGCTATAATTTAAGACAATCATTTGTCTTTGGAGCTCAGTTTTCACATCTGTAAGTGAGGAGCTTTGACTAAACTCTCTTTGTTTCTGTTAGGCTCTAATGTTTCATATTTGTTTTATTTTTATAATTACGCTTATTTCATCATGCAGATGCCAGATGGCAGAATGCCTTGGCAGTCTGTGCAGGACCCAAATTGATTCTGGGAAAATGGGGCACCAGTGATTTCCTATGATATGAGAAGCCGAAGTAAACAAAAGCTTCTACTTTCTAGTTCTATTTCTGTGGGCTGTAAAATGTAGGTATGGCTCAGTATTAGGAGACATCTCGTAGCTTTTAATATTAGATTTTTAAGTTGCCTAACAAAGCGATTCAGGCTGTTTTGTGCTTAGAGTACTTTAATGCTATGAGGATGAAGTAGGTGTAGTGTCACATATAAGGCTTAATTGTCTCCTCTCATCTTTAATTTCTCTCATCCTTTCAAACCATTAAAGAGAAAAATGTTATCTCTTGGTCTGTTGCTATGAATACAGTTTACTTACTGTCTTTATATGTTTACATGGCTTATATGAGTGGGAAGATAGTCATTGTATTCAGTAAAATTTCTAGAACAGATCTGCACTGGTATTAAGTTTTCTGGGCTTTCCTGCTTTGTCATCAGACTTTATCATGTAGACCTCACAACCTCCCTATGTTGGTCCTGCTGTTGTTATTTCCAAGTTACACATGCAGTAAGGCCACAGGTTTCATGGTGTTTCAACAAAGCCATTCTGTCTGCTTTTCTTTAGTTAATTAGTGAGTGACATTTTGAGGCTCACTACCTTGACTTGTTTTAGTTTTCATGTGTCTTTTTTAAGAAACTTTCCTTAGTAAATATAAGACTAAAGCTAATTTAAAGGCAACCAAGGGAAACTTTCCCCTCGAATAAATCCTATAGAACCAAATAAAGAGCTAATCTGTGGTAGGAAGAGATTAATGAGGTCTCAGAGCCAATTTTCGTTCTAAAGATCAAACTTGAAAAAATGAAAATGTTATCCAGATCTGAGGAAGAAAATCAGAAAAATGATTTTATAGTCTGAGTATTAACTTTGTCATGGACTCAATGTTTGTATCCCCCCAATAGATATATATTAAAACCTAACCCCCAACGTGATGGTATTGGGAGATGGGACCTTTGAGAAATAATTAGGTCATGAAAGTGGAGCCCTCATGGATCTCATGGATTGGATTAATGTCCTTATAAAAGAGGCCCTGGAGAGCGCTTTCCAACCTTTTGCCTTGTGAAGACACAGCTAGAGGACACCTGTCTAGGAACCAGAAAGCCAGCTCTCACTAGACACCAAATCTGCTGACACCTTAGTCTTAGACTTCCTAGCCCCCAGAACTGTGAGAAATCAGTGTTTTCTGCTTAAACCTCAAGTGGTATTATAGCAGCCCAAATGGACTAAAACAAAATCATAACACTTCAGCTACCATTCTTTTACTTAAAGATTATTTTAGTTTTTCTTTTTTCAAGCAGAATGACACGGAAAAGGACTTTCTCATGAATTCCTTCTGTCAGTTTCTTCTAACTCTGAGTGAATACTGAGATTGTCTTGGTTTTCCTAAAGACCTTTGTTGCAGATTCTTCATCATGCCCAGGGATAAAATGCCTTTAATCCAATTTAATGCTCTGCCATGTGTAGCAAACATGGCAACTCTCCTGGGCTGGTACACAGAAGTTGTCAGTGCAACAGTGTGTAAGGAATTTGTCATTCATTATAGAAATAGAAATATTCTTTCATTTTCCTTTTTACACATCTGGCTCTTCTCTGATTATATGCCTCTTTTTCATTTTTCTTTCTGATCTCCATCCTTATCCCAATCTATTGGGAGTAGCTGTGAGACTTGCTTTGCTAACATCATGATACTTGGGACTAATTAACAATTTCATAATGAGATTGTACCCTCAAAAAGGAAAATTTCAAGTGACCAGAAGACTAATGATGTCTAGGGCCAGCTCTACCTAGAATGAGTAAGTTACTGGTTGTGGATCTTAAGTGGGCTTTTATTCTTTATGTGGGTTGCATTAGAAAACTCCATTCACTTTACTTTCTTGAGTGCTTTTCTACTGAATAGCAGAGCAGGAATGTCTGTTGTTTTCATTGCCTCACAGTCATGCCAATTGAGCATACCTGCTTTCCTGATAAATCTGTCTCACAGTGAATTGCATTCATGGGAGGTGGCTAGCATGTGGTAAACATGGTATAGACAGACCAATACTAGAGCTAGAACATTTGGTCAGAGGAGACACAAATAAATTGTCTTTCTGCTGTCTCTGAAATATTTTCTTTCAGCATACTTAAATATGAAGTTGGAATGAAGCTAACTAAAACTTTACCCAAACAACCCCTTCATTGCCTCGCTTCTGATGGGAAGGCTATAGGTAGCCGTTTGCTTTAATGACTGATTTCATTGGTACTTACTCGCAATGGACTCCTCTTGAAGTTGATATATGATCTTCACACACAGAAGATGAACTCACTGGAATTAAAGTGATTATGTAAGAAAATCAGTTGGAATTATCTGGATGTTAATATACAAATGTATTTCTTTTCAGAAAATGGAATCATATTTCAAACATGCACTTATTTAAAACACATGCATAGATGCATGCACATACAGAGACTGTCATATAGGTTTATGGAAGGTCACTAATTAAGCCAAATTGATTTATATTCAAATTAAAATAAATACTCATTGACATAAACATTAACTCCTCAAAGTTGTGGCTAAGAAGCTAAGGATACGGCCTTAAGAATCTTCCTAATCTATATAGTAATAGCCTATAAGAATTAGAGAAAGAAGCAGAATTTGTGAAGACAATTATAATAATATGCAACATTTACTAAGTATCTGCTCTGTGTCAGGCATACTTAATGTTTCACATACATTAGATAGTTTAACTCATGTTAACTGTCTTACATGCTATTATTTTATCCCTCAGAAAAATTTATATGACTTGCATAAAAGATCCAACACCATTAAAAGGAAAATTGGAAATTGAACCCAGGTTTCTCTAATTTCTGAGCCCAGATCTTTATTTTTTTAATTTGTAATGTTTTTATTTATTTTTGAGAGAGAGAGAGACAGCATGAGCAGGGGAGGGTCAGAGAGAGAAGAAGTCACAGGATCTGAAGACAGGCTCCAGGCTCTGAGCTAGCTATCAATCAGCACAGGGCCCTATGTGGGGCTCGAACCCACAACCGTGAGATCATGACCTGAGCCAAAGTCAGACTCTTAACTGACTGAGCCACCCAGGTGCCCCTGAGCCCAGATCTTAATTGCTAGGTTGTTACCACATTCTTGGGGCCTTTTGAGGTAACACTACTTTATTCAGGGTTTGTATTATTCCAGTAGTATCTTTCTCTGCAAATGAGTATGTCAGAATACAAGCCCCTCTTCCCCCAATACTTTTGGATTACTCAAGTGATAGTTTGTTTTTGGAAAGAAAAATATAGGCAGTTGACAGAAGCACATTGCCTAGCTTTAGATTATTTTTCTTTTTCCATTTTTTCCTTGATGAGAATAATCATGTGAATAATTAAGCCTCAAGAGCTGAATGACTGATTGGCAGCAAGTGACTAACTGTTGTTTATTTATAAGGATATAGCTTTCATGGAAAATACAAGATGTTTTTTGAAACATTAGAAGTCTAGTATGAGACTATAAATAACGGAGGTGGCATAACTTAGTGGGTAGGCTCACATGCATTTAAGTTACACTGGCTTGAGTTCAAGTGTAAGTTGCTGGCCCTTCGGGACTTTTTTAAGCCTTCTGTGATTGATTTTTGTAAAGTGCAACCAATACTAGTACCTACTTCTTAGGGTATTTGAGAGCATTCAAACAGCTTAAGTTATACAGAGTGCTAGCTCAGTGCCTGTTAAGTAATAAACATTCAATAGATGTTTGTACTATTTTGCTTTATAAAAGTAACAAAAAATTAGTTATGTACCCTTTAGTTCTTTAGGAGAGAGAGGTGTATTCTTGGGAAAACCAATAGTTCCTGTGTCAGAGGCTTACACAGACTACACAGAATGCATGTATGTTGATAATTTCCCCCACATTTATTTCTCCAACAGTTTTAGATTCATTATAAGAATCAGCTATTCTTTCTAAAAGGTTTTAGTACTTTTACATTATTCTTTAATTGCCTTAATAATCCTGTGAACTAGAGATTATCATGCCCCTTTTTACAAATGAGGAAACTAGAGACGAGAGAAATAAATATAAAGCCACCCAGTTTGGAAACAGATGAGCTATGACAGTAATCCACCTCTTCTATAGTAACACTGCAGTTTAATTTTAAAACGGGATGATGTTGAGATCATGTGGATCACCTCCCAGTCCATTTTACGGAGCAGAATGTTGAAGCTCCAAGACAGAAAAATGATTTGTCTAGAATCACACAGCAAGTTAGAGGCAAAGCTGACTAGACACAAGGACTCTCTTCTAAGCCTACAGCCCTTTCATCCTCCCCAGGCTACTTCTTGTGTCTTTGCAGTAATGCGCATGCTCTGCAGAGGAAGAATGAAAAGATACGGCAGAAATGAGAGAATGAAGGCTCGAAGTAGAAGAAGGAGAGAGGGAGAGAAAAGAATTGAGTCACATAGAAAGAATAGATCCAGAGCACTCATTGAGGGGTGATCTGAATCCAATACCAGGGCTTTCCAAAGATTAAAACTAATCTCTACCTGGCAGGAGAGGCAGAAATAACCAGAAAGAGACCAGCTCTGTAATGTATTTGTCCCTGTTTTCTCTCCATCACTAATATGACCACAGTGATTGTAGTAGACATAAGTGACAGTAGTGAGAAAACTCCCCTTGTGACATGATACCCCCACAGTCATATGGCACCAGTGCCACCATCTACAAACAGCCCTTTTGCTCAGGATGTGGCTTTCCCTGCACTGGTCTGCATTACCACATGTCAGACCTGGCTGATGTGGTTTCTCAGGAGACTGTGGTGGAATTCACTCCCACAGAGGCATTTTCTTGACATTTTGACATTCGCTCAAAGAAAGGCAAAAGGCTGGCCAAGGGCCCAGTCATCAGGCCCATCAGAATCAAACTATATTTTCTGAGCAGCTGTCGATAGAGTGTGCATGAGATTATGATTGTTTGCCAACGCTCTATTGATCTTGGCTTTGTGAAGCTCAGAGTCTGTTTACAGCCACCTATAAAAATGAACGGCCACTTCTTTTACTGAAGGTTAACATGGTGTGTTTATTTAATTGAATGGAAGTGGCTTTGTGTTTTTCAAATGTCATTGTTAATAAATTTTCAGAGGTATCTTGAGTGACTAGTGTTTAGGGGTGGGGGGATGGGGAGGCGGTCTGCTGGGTTTGGGAGTTGCGGGAGGCAAGAGATATAAGACAGAAGCACAGGAAAGATACTGGAATAGCTTCCCTACTCTGAGAAGTGCTATAAAAAATCCTTACTCTATATTAGTGTTGTTTTTTACAGTTGTCAGCTGATAGTAAGAATCCTCCCCTGGGTGTTTTATTCTTTTGCCTACATCTATTTTTGTTTGTTCTTTTGGATTTCCCCAAAAATGTTTAAAGGTGACACTGAATATTTTAGTTTATTGTGAATTTTGGAGTTGGAAGTTTTCTGTCATCTGATTTTTTTTTTACCTTTTCATAAAAGATTTGACAGAAATGGTTAGAATTAGGAGTTCTGTCAGATAGAAGCAGATACTGGCAATCCCAGTGACCTCCTTTTTGAGAGGTGTGTTTCAGCTGGCTGGATGGAAATGCACACAGCTCCTCCCAAAGCAAACAGAAGAGCCTTAAACAGTCTCAGTGACTGCGAAAGTCTGTTGGAGCCTCCAGGATGCTAGATAAAAAGCTGAAATCAGCCAGCCAGTGAAATGTTTCAGATGGAAATATAAGAATAATTCATCTGGATTTTTTGGTAAACTGTCCTCAGGAGCTATGCTCTTTTGTGAGGTCAACAATAGCCATTTCCATTTTTAAGTTTTACTTTACCCATTCTGTCTCAGTCTCCTCAGCAGGAAAACAAACAAAACCTGTTATTATTACATACATGTGTATCATGGGTGATTAAAAAAAAAAAAGCAGTTGTAATCTCAAAGCAGCCAATCTCTATTCCTGTCTTCAAGGAAGAGCCCCTTCAGGGGGTTGACCACTGGACTAGGGGCTAGAGCTAGAAGGTAGGGTGAGATAAGACTTTGTACTCAAGGATCCTACGACTGTGTGTGTGTGTGTGTGTGTGTGTGTGTGCGTGCGCGCGCGCGCACACACATGCACGTGTGCACGCATATGTGTTGGTAGGGGTGGATATCTGTGAAAATACTAAACAACTTAAGAAGTTTTAGGATAGATGTGCTCAAGGATCAAGGATTGGGAATTCCTGAGTCTGAGTAAGGGTACTGTTTTAATCTGGGATAGGTGACATAGCCTTGTCTCACCTGTCTCCTTCACCTCTACATTTAATCCTAATTAAAGCCTTATTTCAAATAATTGGCCCATTTTTTTGAATATTTGATTCTGTTCCTTCAGGAGACCAACAGAGCTGGGCTCTGTTGTCAAACATTTTAGGGAACACAACTTCTGAAATCTATTCGGGTATTTCAGGTTTCTCTTTCTCTTAAATATACACACAAAATCAACTTGGCACAAGGGTTAAAAATGTGCCCTTTACTCTAAGTGGTGCAAAATATGGGAAATGAGAAGTAAGCAGGACAACATTAGAATCTCAAGACATGTTTCCTTACCTTACAAGATGTGAATTTACTATCTGCAAATCTCCTTCATTCTGAATTTGAAGCAGATCTATAAAATCCTGTGTTAAAAGGAATACAGTGGGGATTAACAAGGATGGGGGACAGGGAGTAGGCAGTTATGTTCTTGAAGAGAACACTCTAAATGCAGAACATTTTCGTTTGTCAATTAATTTTACTTTTTATAGATGGTTAGACTATTAAACAAAGTCTTATGAGAAAAGAGGGTTTGAGTGATCTCTGGGAAGACATTCTTGATATGAAATTAAATTAGACTGTGCATTGCGAAGCCCCCATCAGATGTACTTCCTCTGGTGAGCATCGTTAATACCTGATGCAGCCTAGTTAGAGGTGACATGAAATCACAGAATTTGATTTTTTTTCTTCAAAGTTAGGCAAATAGAAATGAGCTATTTTGGTATATCTAAGATGCCAGGTGCTATTTTTTAAGAATTTTTATTTGAGGGGCACCTGGGTGGCTCCGCTGGTTAAGCGTCCGACTTCGGCTCAGGTCATGATCTCATGGTTCATGGGTTCTAGCCCCGCATCAGGCTCTGTGCTGACAGCTAGCTCAGAGCCTGGAGCCTGTCTTCAGATCCTGTGACTCCTTCTCTTTCCGACCCTCCCCTGCTGACGCTGTCTCTCTCTCTCTCAAAAATAAATAAAAACATTTAAAAAAAAGAATTTTACTTGGGAAGGATTCAGGTCCAGGGAAATGGGTTTGATCCCTCTTTAGATAAGGGAACTTCCTTTTCCTATTTAACAATAGGGCTCCTTAGTCTTTTCCATAACGTCTGACAAAGCAAATTATGGAGGCATGATTTTGAGTTTTGCCTCTAGAGTGAGGTTTTCTGGGTTTGAACCCTTTGATCTTGGCAAAATCATTTAATCTGTTTAAGGATTAGTTTTCTCATCTATAAAATATGAGCAAGAAGAGTTCCTTATACGAACCACCTAAATATAAAATAGAAATCACCCAGCATAGTGCCTGGCACATAATGTAGCTTCAAAAATATTAACTATCATTACTAAACTGAATATTTCAATGGGTATTAGCCCAGAAATTCCCATGCGTGAGGTCGTTGTTATGATGGCTAAGTTAAAAGGGCCACAAACTAACACCCTTAGCTGCTTGCAGATGCATGAACCTTCTTCACGAGGGCTTCTGGTCATCGACTTACATACAGATTGATGAGAGCAGAGCCATCATCCCCTCTTAAAGAAGTAACCAGAAAACACTAGCCCTGTTTATCGTGCAAGAATTGTTTTTCTTTAGAAAGACAATTGCTTCTTCATCCAAGGGTTCAATGCCACATAAGAAAAATTGTCTTGTCCACAGTATCTTTGGAGAGAAATATTTTTAAGAATTGTGATATTGGAAGTAAGGCTATAATGCATTTAGGTTGTCTACACTGTTCTTCATTTCTGTATTACTATTGCTTTGTCAGAAATAAGAGTAGTTACTTTAGTATTAAATTTTTCCCACTCAGGGGGCTCCTGGGTGGCTCAGCCAGTTAAGCTTCTGACTCTTGATTTTGGCTCAGGTCACGATCTCACCATCCGTGAGTCTGAGTTCCATTTCGGGCTCTGTGGTGACAGTGAGGAGCCTATTTGGGGTTCTTTCTCTCTTCCTCTCTCTGTTCCTTCCCCACTTGTTCTCTCTCTCTCTGTCTCTCTCTGTCTGTCTCTCTCTCTCAAAACAAATTAGAAAAACTTAAAAAAATTTTCCCCACTCAGGATGTAAACCTTGTTATTGTTGTTGTTGTATCACTTCCATTATTTAAATGGATTTAAAAAATCCATCAGTATGCACCAGAAATTTATTTTCAAAATTCTTCACCTAATACCTAAAAAAAATAAGCTAACCCTAATCTGGTTTTCTGTGAAACTGACTTCAGTAGTATAAATAGTACAGAGGAAGAAAAATTCCACATTTATTTATTTATTTGTGCTGACACTTAAGACTGCATTTATAAAGTCTCCACAAATGGTGAGGGCAGGGTGTGTCTTGCTGGTAAGAATTTCACTGTTCTGAAGCCTGGGTTGAAGTTCCTCAGACGTGTTAGGTGGGAAGAGGTGACACTTTCATTGTGTCACAGTTGACTTCCCACTCCTTGAAGAGAGATTCACTTGCCTGAAAAATTAGCAGGTTTATTTGGACAAACTCTAGTTGCACACCGTAGTATTGCTTCTGGGCCTCCCATATGACCAACCTAGACTCAAGGTGAAAGGTTGGCCTGCAGCTGTGGCAAATGAGGGAGAAATTAATGAATCATAAAAGTCAAACATCTTCTTGGATTTCCTTCTCTTTCTTCACTTGTTCTGGTTGCTTAAAAAAAATAACATCCCTACTGCCTGTATGTTCTTATCATAGAAAACTCATTAGCAATAGGTGGTTCTGTTAACTGGATAGGGAATTCTCCACTCATGGTGAAGGGAAAGTCCTCTAGTTACTGCACAACTGTCTCAGTTGAGAAGGGTCTATGATGTCTGAAATGTATTATGGATCTTTTAAATTATTGTTCAGAAAAGGTTATGTAAAGAGATTATTTTATTATTGATTAGCCTACCTCTCCCCTGCTGTTCCTTTATTCATAATAATTTACATGTAAGTAATACTTCCTCTTTCCAGGATTCTTAGGATTACTACTATTAATTTTGAGAATGGTGTTAATCTGTCAACACAAATTATCTTTTCCACCAGGTGACCAAATTGCTCTTTAACTCCTCCTCCATAAGTTTGGGGCAGCTCAGGAGTCTCTGACTTCATTGGGGGATTTAGAGTTATTATCCATCCACTGGCTTTCACCCCCTTTGTTGAACCAGGGCTGAATACATGGCAGAGATTACTTTGGTCTTCATTCACATTTGTAAGCTAAAAAAGAGTACATTAAAAAAATCTTTCTATCTTGCAAATGAAGGAACTGAGGTAGGTACTAGAAGGTAAATATCTATCTAAGAGTAGTAAATTTGTGAAGAGAATGCCTGGTTCTAGCTTTCTGCCATTAATTTGCCAATTTGTGTAGCCTTTTGTCTGAGAATAAAGCCATTCTTTAGTAGAGACTTGACCTCGATAATGTTCCATAGTTTGTTCTTATGATTCTGTAGTTGTGGTTTATTAAAATAAAAATTTTAGAGCATAGTATAGAGAGAATGTTGATTGATGGCTCTATGTTGATTCAAAATGAAGCTTTCTAGAATATTATCTTTGTTAATATAATTATTTTACATATAGCCAATGCCACATAAAAATTAATCAAAGTTTTCACAGTTGTGCTGCTTCCTTACTCCCATACCTTTAACAGAGAATACAAGATGCTATTATTCTCCTCAGTTGAATAGAATTGTGCATTTTTTCCCATCTTCTGTTATTAGATTTCATAAATTGTGTTGACTACTAACCCTAAGAAGATCCTCAATCTGAAAGGAGAATAATATAGAGGATATTTCTCCTCTCCCATCCCACTCCCCAACCATACATATTATTTAATAGGTTGTGTCAATATTGTTGATATTATAAAGTGTGTTGAAATATTTGCTTTCCTATTTTCAGAAGCGAGGTTTTCCTGTTAAGATTGAAAGTTTTATACTTTGAGTCTTTGACCCAACGATACAAATTTAAAGATCATGAGGTCTTTCTGTCATGGTTTTGAATGCCAGTTTGCTTTGTCCAGTGCATTTCTGAGTCCTTTGTATTTGGCACATTTTACTGAGATGCAGAGACATGTAGTCTGGTGTCTAGTTTTCAAACTACAGTGTATCAAAGAAAAGTGTTGATAGGAGTTGAGAGGACTGTCAAAATATCTGCTTCATAGATGTCTGAATAATTCTCCTTTAGCCATTCACTTTCATCTTAATTTAGAGTCTTATATTTCTTGTTACCTTTTTGTTTTCCCCTGACACTTAATAATACAATCTCCACAATGTTGTGCTGTGTTCCAAATTTATAGTGCAGTAAATGAAAGAGGTTGGATCTATTGTCCTTCATAATTCAAAGCAAAGAAAGTTGAAGGGAAGGTATGTTACTGTTCTTTGGAATGCCAGCTGTTCCATAATTGAAATATTTTGAAGAATTTCCAGTTTTCCTTCTAAGGAAAATTCAGGTTTTTGTTCTTTCTGTAATGCAATCGACCATTACAAAGTTGGGAAATCCTAAAGGAAACAGGAAGATGGTTGGGGCAGTCTGTTTGTTTGGAAATTGGGCTCAAACCACAAGGACACAACTCTCCTTTTCTCAAATCACAGCATTAAAGGTGCTGAGGATAGAAGTAGCCCTTTAACAGAATTTACTGTTAAGGATTGTGTCCTTTTCATTCCTCTGTCTACTATCATTCTCCCCACCAAAGTGTGTGGATATATCTTTATAATCACTGCAAGGTCACATCAATTTAAAAAACTAATACAGAGGTACCTGTGTTGGGTAAGCATCCAACTCTTGATTTTGGTTCAGGTCATGATGTTGTTGTTCTCAAGTTCGAGCCCTGTGTTAAACCCTGTGTCAGGCTCTGCACCACTGACAGTGAGGAGCCTGCTTGGGATTCTCTCTCTTTCATTCTCTCTGCCTCTCTCCACCTCTCAAAATAAATAAACTTAAAAAAAAAACTAATACAGACATAAATAGCAATGGACAAGGTCTCTATTTTTTGCCCTCCAGATTTAAAACAATAATAACAAAACACTTTTCTCTTTGAAGTACTCATTTTCTCATTTTATCTAATATATATTAAATTATGGTACCATGAACTGAAGGGTGAATATGAATAACTTATGTGATGACATTTTTTTCATACATGGCAACATTTCATACAGATGACTCTGGTCCATTTGGATGCTTACTATTTTTTATTCATTATGTCTGGTCTACATGGATCTCACTTTATTCGATGAAGCATAGACCCTGCTTATTTGGAAGTCTTCAGATTAATTGGAAGTATAATTTACATTTGAGATGTTTCTTTTGTAGAGAAAGCAAAGAACATAGGGTGCAGTTTTTCAGAATGCATGGGTTGAGGTCACCAGACCTTTTGGAGTAGGTGAGGAAGTTTCAGATGCCTTTTCTTCGCCCCAGACCAAGTGAAATGGGATCACTGAGGAATGGCACCTAGGAATCTGCCTTTTACAACTTCTCTAATCAATCTGTATGCATACTGGTGGTTAATTCTCACCATTAGCTCACTTGTAACATGTAGTACTAATCAAACGTGACTCAATTCCTGGCCAGACTTGTAGATAGCAGTACTTCAGAGCAATAACATTTTCTGAACCAAAAAACGTAGCATATGAGATACTATGAAATCTCTGGCACTGGCTGTCTAGTATCCACATGTGCCCCACTCAGCTCTAGATTAGAAAATAAAGAATGGGATTCAGCCCAGTGGCAGCCATGAGCACAGGTGCACAATTTGGAAAAATGAGATCAATTCTATAAAAAAAATCAAGGTAAAGTCAAAAAAGTTTAATAAAAATGTAAATCCTCTTACAACTAGCCCCTGTTTTCCGTCTCTTAATGAGCACCTGTCATCCAGTGAATAATGACCGGGCCTCTGAGAGTGAGTCAGGTAAGCAAAAAGGCCTGTGGCCGGAGACCCTGTTAGGCATTTTAAAATGAACAATCCATCTAACAAATAAAAACTTGTGTCAGTGATGCAGGTCTAATAGCATAATCTCTTCAAGAGAAACAATATGCAAATGAGTCATAAAGCAAGAAGAAGCATAACTTTTCACTGCTGCCTTGGGCAGTGTTTCCTAGAAACACACTCTTGAGATGGAGAGTCTGTGGAGGAGGGTTCTTAGGGAGTGGGCTGTGAAGCAATTCCTGAATGGGAGTGAGTTGGAAGCAAGCTTGAATAGAAGAAAAATCGGGACAGATGCCGGGGCAACTAAAGCCTCAGTCTCAGGGCTAATGCTAGATTTAGTCCTTCTGAGATGTCCCAAATTGAGCAAAAGGAGCTGAATTTCTATACTGTACTCCCATCCTCACTTCCCCACCCAGTCACTGTAAGAGGCAACCCCTTTGCCTGAGGACATTTCCAGAGAGGGACTGAACTATGAGCTGTCAGTGGCCAGCACTGCCAGCAGCTGGGGGAACGAGCACTCCAATCTTGAAAGAAGAATCCAGAAGCACATCCACTACAACTCTGTCTGGTTCAAGGCCAAAAATGATGGAGCTGAGAGCCACAAGAGGCTTCTGATCTTCCACAGGCTGCTGAATGCCCCTGACAGTCCACAGAAGTGATAATGTTAAGGAAGGAAATGATTAGAAGTAATTTGCTGAGGGACCATGTTTGCATTTTGAACTGTCAGCAAGTAATGAAGCAAGAATGTCAATTGACAGGTGAATCAAAGTCGAGGCAGAAGGAAGGGAGTAGGAAATTTGCTCCAAAAAGAGTAATTGCTTTAATTGAAGCTTGTGATGAGGAAAGTAGACAAAGTTTGCGGCAGCCAGGGATGGCTAAGAAGGAAGAAACTTTATGGCTGGTAGATTGGGATGTGAGAGATTTTGTGGGACAGGATCTCACTTGAAAAGTCAAGTCAGGATCAAAGCTACTTTCAAATAAACTTTTAAATCCTTTAAATAAAGGATTCTCGGTGTTTATATTAGCCCTAGCAATGAGTACTTCTTTCTTCTTTTTTAATTATTGATTGTCAAATGTGTAGGCTGCTAAGAGATAAATATATTTAATTGTCTCATTAAAAGAAGAGTGGTTATCCTTGATAAAAGCAACAGGGATTTTTTCTGCCCAGTGCAGTGTTCTCTGCTCAGAATGACTCCAACCACTGCCTCTTTGTATCTAAAGTAACTGATGACATCACTCATAGAGGGGCTGCTTTTCTGTAGTGGGGGCTGGCCGCTGCTGCAAAAGATGTCTGTAACCAGGTCAAATAATAGAGATTATAGGTACATCAGGAGTGAAAGTTCCTTTATAATAAAAGGCCATTTCTGTGACTATGTTCAAAACTGACAAAAAAACACTTGTCTTTTGTGTCTTTGATTGTGTGTGTGTGTGTGGTGTGTGTGTGTGTGTGTGTGTGTGTGTAAAAGACCCTTCTTTTCCTTTCTGGTCTTTGAATGCATCCCGGTCTCATTTCAGCAGTCCACAGTGATATGCTGAAAGGTGTCACAGAATCATGGCATTACTCTGTGGAGC
The DNA here is from genome assembly GCF_006229205.1 of Suricata suricatta. NCBI lineage: Eukaryota > Metazoa > Chordata > Mammalia > Carnivora > Herpestidae > Suricata > Suricata suricatta. The sequence continues at coordinate 22,099,801 of NC_043708.1, read as the reverse complement.
TTCAAGGATATATTTTCTAATGATAATCACTCCTGAGCTGTTTGTAAATATGTCAGGCTGTCTACCTCGATGCACACCCCTGGCTTGTTTCTATTTCAGGAGTGATCATCTCTCTTCTTTCTCCTCTCCTTCCCTTCCCCCACCCCATATTGTGAAAACCTCCACATCCTGAGTGGCCAACAGCTTTTCTAATACAGTGCATATGTAAAAGTGACATTGATCCTTTAGGAAAAGGCACACATACTGTTTGTTTTATTGGAAAAGTAGAATCTTAGAGAAAAGGAAAATTGAAAGGCAGTTTGATGAGAAAGCATGTTTTTTCACAACAGTGAGGATGGCAGTTACCATTGTGATCATTGCCACTAATCACTAATCTGATTACATTTCCTCCATTCCACCCCCTGAATACTTTAAATTTTATTCTCTGCTTTCTGTGCAGACACTGCCTTCCTTGATCTGTGATATATGCTTTCCGGGCCTTATTCAAATACCTTTTAACTACTCCTGTGGCCTTTTCCTTGGACCCTTTTTGCCCATTCTACACACAGTTGCCAAATCAAACTTCGTAAATTATCACCCTGATTGCATCTTTTCCTGTGAAAATCTTTCAGTGTTTCTCATCTTCATTAAAAAATAAGCTGTTATTTAGTAAAATATAAAAACCCCATCAGAAATCTGTCTCTAGCCCACCCATGCTGGTCTTGTCACTTGCTTATCTATCCCACCTCTCTTGCCTTTCTTGCTCCAAGAATTTTGAGTAGCGTATGTGTTCTTCTCATTCACCACAGTATTTTACACCTCAGTGATTTTGTGCATGTGGTTCCCACTGTCTGGAACAATCTGTGGATGATTGTAACTCTTCAAGAAATGTCTTTGTCTCAACTTCAGAAACTAAATTTTCATCCTGATGAATAACATGAATAGCTCCCACAGTATTTCCCCAGACTGTTTTACAAGTATAGAGGATTCACTTGTTAATCCTGAAATGTGCTTTCTAAAACGAAGCTTCTTCTGAAAACCCATTAAATCTCTAGTTTAAATACCCAGACATTTTCAAAAATTGAATTTGCATTGTCTTCGCAGCAGTGTCTTCTCAGGTAACCAATGTGGTCATGTCAGATTAATTCAACATCATGTTGTTATGACCCCAACAATCTCTAGGACAATAGAAAAGGTCCAATTACTGAAGGAAGCATAGCAGGAGACTCATTTCAGAAATTGAGTTATGCTCCTGAACTTGGAGTGGCTGCCAAGCTGCACAGATAATCCTGAAGTATAGAATATGTAGACCTCAGGATTGATTTGAGCATGTGGGCCTTTTGCCAGTAGCTAAGAGAAATAGGATGTCCCCTGAACTGGAAGTTTGGAGAACTGTGTCCTCACCTAGGTCTGCTGCATGCAATCTCCTTGGGCAAGTCAGTTGACCTTGTTGGCTCATGTAGTCCTCAGATGTAAAATAAAGTTTTAGATTTCAATGTTCTCAAATTTCTTTCTAATGTTTCTGATTAAATATCTATCTGAAAAAAAGTTGGGGGGGTGCAGGCGTGGCTCTGTCTGTCAAGCATCCAACTTTGCCTCAGGTCATGATTTCATGGTTCATGAGTTCAAGCCCCGCATTGGGCTCAGAGCATGGAGCCTGCTTCAGATTCTGTCTCCCTTTCTCTGCCACTCCCCTGCTTGAGCTTGAGCTCTCTCTTTCTCTCAAAACTAAATAAAAACATTAAAAAATATCTACCTGGGGCACTAGGATAGCTCAGTCGGTTAAGCGCCTGACTTCAACCCAAGTCATGATCTCATGGATTGTGGGTTCAAGCCCCGCATCAGGCTCTGTGCAGATAGCTCAGAGCCTGGAGCCTGTTTCAGATTCTGTGTCTCCCTCTCTCTCTGCCCCTCCCCCACGCATGCTCTGTCTCTCTCTGTATCACTAATAAATAAACATAAAAAAATTTTTAAAAATCTACCCATCTGTATCAGATAATGTTGGTGCCCTGCCCACATCCCTTTCGTTCTCTTCTATCATTTTTGTGGATCTCCCAGCTTTCACTTACTTCCTATTTTTCACTCTTAGGAATGTTGTCCGTAGTCTATTAAGTGCCTCTGGTTGGAAAAACTCTCAGGTGCTTGCCAGATTTCTTGCGGAATCAAACTGCTGCTATCTCTGTGAAAATCACCTTAGGCTGTGTTCTTGTGTGGCTTCCACTCTCCCTGACTTCCTTCTTGTCCTGCCTCTTTGGTTTTCCTGGGAATGCCTCCTTATTAAATCATTTGCACATGGATCATTGTCTCATAGTCTCCTTATGCTTTGGACTCGATCTGAGGCATGATCTATCCATCTGTCCTTTTGAGTCCATTAATGAGCATTTGATGGGAGTTTGTGAGAGCCATTCTGGTTAGGGTAAAAAGAGGAAGAATGTGCTTAAGGTATTTGATAAAGATGGCTTCTGAAGTGGTTCCAGTTAAAGAAATAACTACTAACAAGGTTCTCTTTATTAATGTATGGATTTTCTACCACTGATGTTTGTCTCCCTATGAATAGTTTAGACTAGATTGTTCAAGTAAGCAGTTTATAACATCTGTTACTGTTTCTAGGAGTTTCATGAAAAACTAGCTGTGTAGAGAAATAACAGGGGAGAGCTATGAGTTTTCTGCCAGTACCTTCTAGTTTTTACCTCAAAAGCTACTTTAAAAAATTAATTCTAATTAAATCTCGAAAGAATGTGAAACAAGAACTGGAATTTGAGCCAAAAATACCTGAAAGAACATTTCTGGGAAAGACTTTGCTGGCCATCTGTGTATGTGTAGACAGAAGCAAAATGTATAAGATAATGAAGATGGGTATAATTGAACGTCAAAGTGGAAGACTGATGCTTTACCTCACTCGTGGCCTCCCAGCTGATCACCCAGCTGTGGTTGTTGCAGTTTGATACCTGTTGGAGAATAAGCCTGATGCACACAGTTTCTATCCCGATGTTTGGCATGAGTCATGTACAAAACATTGAAACAAGGCATTGAAATAAATAGACTGGCATTTCCCACTCACTTTCACGCTGTTATTTTCTCTGCAAGATGCATTCTGGTTCCTTTTGTGAATCCTCAAATTTGATTCTACAAGATGTTGAGAAATGCAACACCTTTATGCCACCCACAAAAGAGTTTTTATACAGTCTGTTGTCTATAGAAAGTCTATGGGTGTGCGTGTGTGTGTATGTGTGATGGAATAGTTCACTTGACATTGTACTTGCAATACAAACCATGCTTATAACCAATGATGTGACCACTCTATTCACAATTAATTGCATTATGGGTTTTAAGTAGAAATTAAATATCAATAATTTAATATAGAAGTAATAAAATTTAATACATAAACTTAGTTGCCCTGGGCATTAAGAATGGAAAATAGCATTATTCCCTTCCAAATGGCCAACTGCAGTGCCATGCAGTTACAGATCTGATGAATTGCATCCCAATGACATTGCTCCAGGACCAGAGATGAAACCTTTTTTGTTGTTGTTTCCATTGAGCAAAGTATTATTTTCAGAAAATCAAAACCAAAACCTATGTTTAGCTCTCTAGCTTATAGTCTCTAGAGAACCTATCAGCCAGGTATCATTTGTATGTTTTATTTAAAGAGAAAGTTCTCAGAGAATTATTTTCTCATTCTGTCCACTCATGTGAAAATTTTAAGGTTATGTTCATTTCTATGTCTTTTTCTAGTTTATTCTATATCTCTTGAAATGGGTTTAAATTTTGTAAACCACTTAACGTATATGCAAATAGATATAACTGAGTAATCAATATATCATAATAATAATCAGTAATCGATATAAAATACACCAAAAGGTTAGCTTTCCAAGTCCATTTAGTTCTTTGTAAGTCCTCATGCTGATTTAGCAATGATATGTGCCATTTTTATAAGGTAAGAAAGTAGAGCAGTGTAAATTGTACAAAGCAAGTATTGAGTACTGGAAAGTTCACTGTTCCTTAGAGAAATGGAGTGTGGATTTACTGTTTAAACCAAAACTTTCAGAAAATATTGTTTGGGAACCAGCCTAGCAAAGGAGTAAGGGGTCACTGGGAAAAAGCGCAAGGTTTTAGCTTTGTCCTTTTTGAAGCTTACAGTCTGAGTGGTTATATAAAATTAACACAAGGAAGCCATTTGCTATAATGAATAAGAGCCTGAGGTTTAGATTTAGGCAGAAATTTTTTTGATTTCTTCTTTGGTCCCTTTTTAGCTATATAATTTTTGTGAAAACCACTTACATTTTATGGCTCATTTTCCTCATCTTTAAAATAGAGATACTTGGGGTGCCTGGGTTTCTCAGTCAGTTAAGTATCTGACTTTGGCTCAGGTCATGATCTGACAGTTTTTGAGTTTGAGCCCTGCATCAGGCTGTATGCAGACAGCATGGAGCCTGCTTCTGATCCTGTCTACTCTCTCTGCCCCTCCCCAGCTTGCGCTCTCTCTCTCTTTCTCTCTCTCTCTCTCTCTCTCTCTCTCAAAAGTGAATAGGGGTACCTGGGTGGCTCAGTCGTTTGGGCATCTGACTTTGGCCTAGGTCATGAACTCACCATTCCTGAGCTCAAGCCCCACATCAGGCTCTGTACTGACAGCTCAGAGCCTGGAGCCTATCTTCAGATTCTGTGTCTTCCTCTCTCTCTGCCCCTCCTTGCCTCAAGCTCTGTTTCTCGCTGTCTCAAAATTAATAAACATCAAAAAAGGTTTATTTTAAAAAAGTGAATAAACATTAAAAAAATAAAAAAACAAAAAAAATAAAATAGAAGAGCTAATATCTACCTCATGATGAGTTGAGTAGCCCCCAGTTGTCTTTAGAGCAGTGATCTCCAAACTTTATAAATCTCTATAACCCAAGAATTTAACCCAATGGCCAATGCATAAAAGAGTCTTAATAAATAATTGTTATAACTTTAATTATAATAAAATAAAAGTATGCTTCAAAACAAAGATCGAGATTTTATAAACGGCTGCTTCCAAAGATATTTCTTGGTGTAGAAACCAGTATGATTGCTAGGAGTATTAATTATGAGTATTTACAGTAATATATTTATTAAGTAAATTTGGCACCGTATGGTGTGCTGGTTTAGATGGTTTTAATTCTTTATTAATAAGTATATGGGGCCCTGGGGTAATGGGTTGCTGGGTCCATATGCTAGTCAGAAGAAAAATTTAGTATATGGTGACCTTGCTAGAGGATCAAGTAGCAGAAAAAAAATGAACGGACATGAAAGGAATGCTTAGGTTAACACAACAAATCTGATAATTGACCAATGTGGCAAGGACCGTTCTGTTCCAAAAATAATCAACAATATGATCAGCACTAAATTAGTGTTGTTATGGGTTATAGGTTTCAAAATTTTCCTTGTTAGGAAAATCACCTTTTAAATGATCTCATGGGGTTGTGAACAAACAGCAAAGCTCTTTCATAGAAACCCCACACTTTAGAAGCCAGCAACCAGAAATGAATCTCTCTGTAATAGTTTCTTGGTCTGGGCTTCCATTTTCAGTTCCAAAAATCCTGAGGGAAATAAACAGCTGTCCAAATGAAATGCTGAAAGGATATCCCTGGACTAATTAAGTAATCCAAGAAGGGCATCACAGCAAAGCATATGGATGGTGTCTGTGAATATTGAAGAAAGGGGTATAGACATTTTAGCCCAGGCAATGCTTAAATAGTACCTGAGTGGTGCGATGTTGAAGGCAAACTGACCTCCTCCTCCTCTAAATCCAGTATACGTGTTTTATCAGCCCCTGAGCTCTTAGTTTATTTATTATTCTTCTATCTCATGTTCCTTCCCATCCTTTACTCATCCCCTCTTCTCATTCTTGGTGAGTAGGATCAGGGGGCCATAGATCGCATGTAGTCAAGAGCATGGCAATGAGAAAGACAGGAAATTGTAGGTTCTCCATTAATTATGTTTTCCACCAATTTAAGGATTCCCCATATAACAGCTAAGAACAGGGAAAAGACAGCAACAGTAATGCTAATGATAACACAATAACCAACACTTACAGAGCACTCTGAGGATCTAATCATTGTGCTGCTTACTTAGATTATCCCCTCCAGTCTTCTTAACAGCCTTGCTTTAATTTGGAGACACAACTAAACTAAGATCCTTTAAATAATGTTCATGAGGAGTTTGTGGATACGATTTATCAGAAAGAAGTCCTTTCACCAAGGCGCGTAATACAAATGCACTGAACTAGGTGCTGAATCTATCAAGTGTCTGTTTTGCACTCCTCTAGGAGCCACAAAGCCAAATGGGTTGAGCAAGGGGCACAGTTGGCTATAACTTTGATTATTCAGAGAAAATAGTGTTGCTGCTACACATTAAGGAGAGGACATGTGTGGCAACTGGAGAGGATACTCACCAAATAGAGGTACTGGAAGAAATATGGATAATTTTTTTTTTCATTTTTAGTCACAAAAATCAGACACTTGAGATTTTATACCCAACTTTAGCTAAAAGAAAAGACACACGTTAGAGTCTATACACAAAACCTAACTTGCTAATTTTTCTTTTTTGTTTGTTTATTTTTGAGAGCAAGGAAAGTGGGGGAGGGGCAGAGGGAAAGAGAGACAGAAGATCAGAAGCAGGCTCTGTGCTAATAGCCTGATGTGAGGCTCGAACTTGAGAACAAGGAGATCATGATCTGAGCCAAGGTCAGAAGTTCAATCAATTGAGCCACCGGGTGCCCCATCTAGTTATTCTGGTGTCTTATAAATACAGACTTGCCTTTTACTTCATGATTTTATCTTCTGGCAGGTCACAGTAAATGAGCAGGAGTGCCCTAGACCTTCAGCTGGTTCATCTATTTGGTGTCTGCAAGCTTGCTCTGAATCCCTACACTGCACTTCCCAGTGAAGCTTAGTGCTTATGGCAATTCTCCCACTGGGGAGAGAAATGAGCAGGTGAGGCCAAAAGCAGCATCTGTGACTTGCTGGGATCTTCTGGCACTGTGTGCATAATTTCCACTTCAAAGAGCTCAGAGACAGCTTGGTGATAGTCAGTTCACTGCAGCCTGCACTTGTCAACTAGTCAGAGTTATCTTTGGTACAATTACAGTTGGTAAAAAATTATTTACAATCTTATGATGCCAGAGCAATAAGGACCCTTAGAGTCCACATAGTTTCATTTCCTCATCATGCAAATGAAAAAATTATGAAATTTATATGTTCACCTTCTTAATTCTACAGTATTCATTGAGCTGCTCTAATATGCCAGAAGAAGGATAAAAAGATACAAAATCATTCAAGGTTGGTGGTTGAAAAGGCTGACTTTTTTTCTGTCTGTTTTTTTTTCTCTGTGTTCCCAGCACCTATTTTAAGTCTGATCTATAATAGGTGTAAGTATTTGTTAAAGGAACACAAGATTTTTAACTATGTGTTATTATAACTAATATATGTTAGTTAAATGAGATGAGTGGGAGCTGGCAAATTAGTAGCCTCAAAAAAAGATTAAGGACATTAACCAATGTTATAATCCAGACAACAGCAGAGACAGAACTAAAATAATTATCTAGACCAGAAGTCTTTCTGTTTGAACCAATAGGCTTGTTTTCCAAATGAAAATGTTATAAAGCATTTAAAATTGTTTAATAAGGATGAATTTCCTTATGGTATACTGAATGAGAAATCTATCAGAACAAGAAAAATTTTGAACTATTGTTCTTTAAAAAATACCTAGTATTTTCAATTCTAACATTAACTACTTCTCATTATGAGGTAAATAGTTGGATTAACTACCCTCCACTCACCCTAGTTCATCCTGTCAGCTGCAAGCACATTTATTCCTTAGAATTTTCCCCCATTGGCCTTGGAGTAGTGAAAAAGATTGACATAAATGGAAATGGATTGTTTTACGTAATAGTTATCTTATTGATCCCAGTATCCAACCATCAGGGTCCTGGGTATAGAATAACGAGGAGGAAAAGAATAGAAGTTGTTTACCTAGGGGGTTAGGAGCTGCCTCAGCTCCTTGAGATGAAGAGATGAAAATAAATTCTCTGTATTACTGAAGCATGTAAATGCCATGAAATAGTTGGACCTGAATCAATATATTACATTTTTAACATAGAAAATGAAAGAGAAGTATGTTCATAGTTTATTTATCAACTCCTCTGAAAAACATCTGTATGAACCACTGGGCTGAGAATGTGGATTCCATTGAATTTGACTCCTTCAAGACCACACCTTTGGAGAGAGTATAACCCCAAATAGTCATATCCAAAAAACAATGTGTCTTCCATGACTTCTGACTGGCCCACTTTTTGGACATTGGATGGGTTAAATACTAATAAAATCTTGTTATAGAAGCCAAAAAGTACTAACAGTCCTACTTCTGCTTTGGATTTGCAGTGTCCCTCCCTCCCCTTGGATAAGTTCAGTCTGATTTTGTGTATATTAATGAATACCTCCAATAGCATTCCAAGTACAGAGAAGTCTGTATTATTCTTTCCATTTTAGAAATGGATCAAGTAAAGATTTATATGTGATAGAGGATGATAGAGGTTGTGAAAATAAGCATTGTGTTATGTGTTCTAGGTTTAATAGGAATCTAAGTAGCATGACTATTATGGCAGTGATTACTATCAGTGATACCTTAAAAGGACTTTTGGAACATTACCATCTTATTTTTCAGAACAGGTGTTCTTAAAGATGTATTTATTTGTCCTCAAAATATTACTGAATGACCACTCTGGATGAGGTATTGTTTGAATTCATTCAGGCTTTTGTGGTAAGCAAGGCAAATGGACATCTATTTCTCCTATACTCGTAGTCTAGTCAGAGGAGAAAGAAAGGATGTTATGAGTGACATGGAAAGAATAATACCAGTTATGGTTTAGATAGAGAATCACCACAAAGGATGGTGGGGGAGGAATTATTACCTTTGGTTGTATAACCAAGAAAGACCTCTCAAGAGATTACCCTTGACTTAAGACTTGATTGTTGAGAAGGTGTCTCCCATGTAAAGATTTAGAGGAAGAGGAAAGAGCAAATATCAAGGTTTAAAAAGCCACAATGGCATTTACTTGTTGGAAGAATAGAAGAAACCCCAGTGTCTGGAGTATGGTGAGCAAAGGGGAGTATGATGCCAGCTGAAGTAGGAGGGGATGTCAAAAGCCAGATCATGGGAGGGCCTGTGGGACAATTTTAAGGAAGTTAATTTATTCTAAGACAGTTGGAATGCATTTGAGAATTGTATGTAGTAGACTAATAGGGATTCCTGGCCAGTGTGTGATGGTAGATAATCTGACCTATGTCCTATTTTTAGGAACAGGCCTCTTTAAAAAAACATTTATTGATTCAACACTATTAAAATAAGTTTCCTATTCACTTTGCAATGTTCTAGGATTTTTGCAATGAGTAAGACATTCTACTGGGGATGGGGGAGAGACAGACAAAAACTAATAAAGACCATGAATAAAATACAGAGTGTTCAGATGATGAAGAGTGGTGGAGTGAGATGGTGGAAATGTTTCTGGGTTTGAGACCTCTAGGTCTAATTTTAGTTTTGTTTTTAAATTATTTTTTAAATGTCTATTTATTTTGAAAGAGAGAGAGAGTGGGAGAGGGGCAGAGAGAGAGAGGGAGAGAGAGAATCCCAAGCAAACCCCACACTGTCAGCACAGAGCCTAATGTGGGGCTCAATCTCACGAACCATGAGATCATGAACTGAGCTGAAATCAAAAATCCAGAACCTTAATGGGCTGAGCCACCCAGGTGCCCCACTCTCTTTGGGGAGGCTGATGTTTTTTAACCCCGATGCTCAATAGAGTCTTTTTGTTTTGCCTGCTTTTATTTCCATTTGTTGTTTTTTTTTCTGTTGTCCCCAGTATAACCTTTTGCTGAAAGCCTTGTTTCAAGAAAACACTTTTTCTTCCCAAATAGAAATTAATTTATTCTTTTGCTTTCTTTTCTAAGGACTCCTTCTCCTAAACTTTCCCACCTTTATTCTATTTATTCATCTATTTCATTATTTTGGTTGTTCTTCCTTAGCCACATGAAAGTCCAGAAACTTATTCTGGGGAAAATGTATTAACTCATTTATATTTTAGGCAAAATATAGCAGAGGAGTTACTTTGTGATTCTTAAAAGATACCCACTAATCCCTTTTTCCTCCTTCTCTCTCTCCTTTCCTTCCTTCCTTCCCTCCCTTCTCCCTCCTGCGTTTCTTCCTTCATTTCTTCTTTCCTTATCCTAAAATACTTTCTCATCTTTAAAATATTTTAAAGGCAGCTTCTTCATGATTAGTTACAGTGTATAAGTATATTCTTTTCCTGTTAAGCAATTAAAAATAAGACCTTTTGAAGATCCTTTTAAAGAAAGTTTCTTAGCCATAACAATCCTTTACTTGTGAACTTTAGCTTTTGGTGTTATTGCTGCTTTAGGATTAAGTTCCATTAAGAAAGAAACTCTTGGGGCACCTGGGTGGCTCAGTCAGTTAAGCATCTGACTTTGGCTCAGGTCATGATCGCACACTCTATGAGTTCGAGCCCTGTGTCAGGCTCTGTGTAGACAGATCAGAGCCTGGGTCCTGCTTCAGATTCTGTGTCTCCCTTTTTCTCTGCCCCTCCCCTGCTAGCACTCTGTCTCTCTCTCAAAATAAATAAAATAAAGTAAAAAATAAAATAAAATAATAAAGAAAATCTTAGACCTGGTGCAAATTAGTTGTGAGGAAATGTTTTTGCTTGTCCACTAAGATATGGAAAGACCATTTTTAGCCTGATGCCTCCACACCACTTCCCCCCATCCCCCGGGATTTTCATGATTAAAAGAAAGGAACTGCATTTGGCTGCTATTTCAGTAATCAAAAAAAAAATATTTTAAATGGTTGATTTTATTAGTAGGATTTTCCTCTATAGAAGCTGAGTCTATACCAAAAATATCCTTGAAGATATAGCCCCTCAAGGATGTTTCTGCCAAATGTGTCAAAGTATTTGTAAGGAAAACATGGCTTTGTCGAATTGTCATGTTTTTCAAAATGGCTACTAATTTTCTCAATGAAGATGTAGTGGCAATTTTCTGAAAAGAAAGTGACTTTTTTAATTGAAGAAAACTGAGATATTTAATGTAGCTAAATGTGTTTGCTCTACCACAGTCCAACATTTCTATTTTCATATATTCTTCCTCTTTTAGAAAGGTTACTTTGGGAACCATCTAGATATGACCCACAGACTTCCTTGAAAAGTGACTGTTCAGTCTCTGTTGGAACTGATCTGGGGATGATTTTTTATCATATTTTGGGGGGTCTCATTGTTTCTCTGGATAGCTCTAGATAATACTTCCACACATTATGACCTCTGACCTTGTCTCCAGGTATTTTTGCTCATCATCCTACCTTCCTGAGTAGCATAGTCCTTCCATATGACCTTCAATGTATTTGAAGATGACTGCCTGGCCTTCAAGGGCTACTCGTTAAATATCCTGAACTAATTCACTTTTTCCTCATATGACAGCACTTTGAGTCCTCTTTCCATACTGGTGACCTTCCTCCTGAGTTTGATTTTTAGGTTCCTACTTAAAATGGTATGCACAGAGCTGCTTAAGAAATCTGTGCCATCAGATCAGAGTAGAATCAGACCAGGACTTCCGTCATGAGCTACTTCCTATGAGACTCTCTGTAATCTGGTTTCTTTTTACCTGTCCACTGCTTTTTCTCTCACTCTCTCTTCTTTGCCTCCAAACCAACCATACTGGTTCCCTTGCTGCATCTCCAGCTCGCCAAGCACATTTCTGACTTTAGTCCTTGTGCTTGACACCCCTGCCTTCAACCTTATTTCCTCAGAAGGTGACTGATGTCCTTCTTTCTGCTCTCATATCAGTCCATTACCCCAGAGGGGCCTGCCCTGCCTATCTCATTTAAAATAGCCCACCTTTCCCCACATGACTGTGCCCTTATCATGCTTTATTAGCACTTGAAATTTCCAGAAGTTATATTATACACCAGTTTGTTAGGGTTTTGTCTGCCATCATTATAGTAATAGCATCTTTATTAAAGCAGGGACTTCATCATATTCACTGATGTCTTTCCAGCACCCAGAAGAGTACCTAGCATATAGGAGCTTAATAAATATTTTTGAATGTATCAACTAATTTACTTACCCACACACAGATTACCTTTGGGCAGAGGACACAGAATAAGATTTTTATTACATATTTAACTGTACACATAGCCATACACTAAATAATTATCTGAATTACAATAAACCCTAATAGCATTTGGGCTTTCAGAAATTAAAGAGTAATTGTGTGTGTGTGTGTGTGTGTGTGTGTGTGTGTGTGTGTGTGACTGCATGTGATTTGAAGAACTGTGTCAAAGCCCTCTAGATCACAGAACCTGGAAAATGACAAAAGTGCATGAAGAGAAGGAAAGTAAGCCAGCAAGACTACTCACTGCACATGAATTTCCAAGGATACAGTTGCTCTTGAACAATCATACTCAGTATATCAAAATAAGCGCTTTATTGAGTTGGGTAAAAGGAGTTACTAGCGAGACTGTAAATTCTCTTTCAGAACAAATGATAACTGAGCCCAGGAGCCCTTTTGTCCTGGGGGGAGGGGGCATAAATTCCCTGAAAGTATCTGTCGCAGGGAATTGCTCTGCATTCATCATGTCCGCCTCCTGCATCATTCATGAATGTCATAAGAGTCTAAAGAATTGGCACTTCATAGCAAAGATGATTAAATAGCCATTATACTTGTCTCTCCTGCTGCACATTGCTTTTAAAGAGATCCCATTCGGATTGTGGCATTCCTTTTCCCAACCCCCCTCTTGTTTCTCACCTCCTGAGGTCTCAGTGTTGGATCCAGGAAGCATCGTGCATAGTCAGCCTTGCTTATGTTGAGACTGAACAGATTTGTAGACTAGTACTGTTCTCCTATAGTAAAAGGCTTAGGATTTGGAAAAAATGCCATAAAGCTCAAAATAGATCCTTTTCCAGGGAGTACAGAAATTCCAGCTTTAGCTTAGATGTTGTAGTGATTCAGCTGAAACTTTTTCAGATATTTTCACTCCTCTTTGCTTTTACTTCCTGTGGACTAAGAATAATGAATCAGAACAGAACTCCTTTATATATGATTTTTTATTTTATGCATTCAAATATAAGGCTTCAGGTCATTACGTACCCAATAAAGCATATACATGAAGAGTAAATACTGATGTAACAGAGTATAAGATATGTGATCTTCCTTCTGTCTTCTCTTCCATATACCCATTTCTTGTCACATATACACATATTTCCATATTCTCTCTCTCTCTCTCTCTCTCTCTCTCTCTCTCTCTCACACATATACACATACACATACACATACACATACACATACACATACACATACAGTTAAACCTACTCCATAGAGATTCTCACTACACAGATAGTATCCTTAAGTGATGGGGTCTAAATGGGTGAATTAAGATTGATTAATAAACAATTTTTAAGGCACTTACTTTAGAGGCAGCAGGAAGAATATAGGACAGGTACTGGACTGGAGTTAGGAGAAAGTTCTAATGTGGCCCTGCCACTCATCAGCTGTCACCTTGGACAAATTCTTTAACCTCTTTGGGCCTCACTATTTGCATCTATAAATGAGGACACCAAATGGTGGCTCTTAAATTCTCCTTTCAGCTTGTATACTGCATGATTTTATGTGTCCAGCAAGCGACTCAGTCAACATAGGGACACAAAGAAGAGCATGACACCGCCATCACCTGAAAGGAATTTTTAATATGATGATGTCCATGTCCATATGACCTCTAACCCCTTCTGGGCAATGAACTACAGCATTATGCAGGTTTTGGATCCATTTTGTCATCTTTGTGAAATGTAGAGTGTTTTAAAAAATAGTAGTGTAATTTATTACTGTAATTTTCACATTGTTAACAAATGATATCTTTATACTCCCATTGTTTTGGGGCTTCTCCCCAAATATTATGACTTTAGGAAGAATATTCACTCTAAAGTTACACGTTTGGACACATGTTAAGAGGTGAATTTGAATGGTTAAATTGGGGAAATTGAATCACCGCAGGTTGGGATCAGGAAGAGGAGCCCCTTCAGAGGACATATGCTCCCCTCTTACTGAAGAAGTCTTACCAGCAGTGCCTCTAGTTCACCAGTTGTTTCAATGCAGGTAGACACTTTGAGCTTTAATTTGTCCCCTGGAAGGAACCTCTTCACTCCTTGTTAGCCAGGCTTTCCCAGGAAGGGGGAGGACCAGATTGAAATGCCAGCCTTGGCACTTTACATTCTGCTGCTCCAGCCATGTGAGTCTGATTCGTTCTTGTGGCTGGTTTAAGAGAGATTAAAAGGAGCAAAGCTGTTCTCTGAGTTTCTTGATCTGCATCATGGCAGCTAGAGTCAGAAGCAATGGGGACAATAGGAAAGGAAATAAATCTTTGAGAGTGATGTGTATGTGATCTCTGGGAAGCAGTCCCTGTGTTCACACAGAGGCTTCAAATACTAGGTCATTGCTTTGGAGAATCTTCCAGCACCCAATAAAACCTACCACCTATGTGACACAATGTGAGGCAAAAGCTGAGCCTGAGAGATAAGGGCAGACAGGATATATGGCTGAATAAAGAACTTTCAATTTCCTTTACTTAGTAGATGGACAAGTATCACATCCTTAAAAAAAATAGCCACATCAGAAAACAGCTTTCAATCTGAGCACACATGAGCAATGCCTGAATCTTTTCACATGATTGAGTTAATCAGAAAGCCTCATCTAACAGGGAAAAGCACTGTATTAATTTAAATATGGCAGGTGCTATCTGAGTTTATTGCAAGAGCTAAAGACCAATTATCTTGTATTTTTCCATAAAATTGCATTTTCTAAAAAGAGACTGGTGTGTCTGAATATATCCATCATAACAAATCTTTAAGCTTTGATGGAAGTGACTGCTGTTTGTTTGTGGAATGTCATATCTGCACTCTTGAATCAATGCTAAAGATTCATATTAGAACTAAGAAGAGGGTCTGGGAAATTAGTTTTTATGGGCTTGCAGCATGGCTTTGTGAATAGAAGCATAAGGCCAGGACCAGGTGTACAGAAAGTGCCTTGCTCCAGGGCTTGGTGACTAGAGAGCAGTTTTTAAAAGAAGGATAATGCAATCACCTCCACAAGGCACATGCTGAAGAACAAGTAAGAACAGTGTTTTCATCATCTGGTCCTAGGGCATAGGCACACTTTCAGGGGACATCAGGGGGTGCTGAGGGGAGACGGGGAGACTGAGATGGAGGATGTGTTTGAAATATATTTAATTAGGCAGGAGAGATGAAAATCACCAAGTATTAGCAAAGGGCAATTGTCTTGCTAAAAGTAATAAAGGAAGAAAAATAGAAGCTATAAGCCAAAGCTTTGAAGGGGATAAAATATTAAGAAAATGAGTAGCTAATGTATTCAGGGGAAATCAGTTTAAAAACTAAAGTAATAAAATGTAAACTAATTACCTAAATATTATATAATAATGCAGTGATGTGTTTGTCCATTGGTAAATGGTATGGGTTAAATTTTATTGAGTGAATGATGAAAAATAGCTTTGGCAACTAGGAGTTGACTTTGATATATTTTGTTCTCTTATGTAACTCTCGACTATAGACTATCTTTGTTTGAAGAAGAACAAAACCATCTAGACTAATATTCCCGGAGATTTATTTTATTTTCTTCAGAAGAACAGAAATGTTACATATATTAAGCAGAGTTAAGTATTATATTAAATTGCCTTCACTGCCCCATGTTATACCCACATACAAAACAAACAACGTAGGGGTTCAGCAAGAAAGTAGTATTAAGTTAGAGTCCATCACATAAGTTAGTGGAATATTACACAACCATTTAAAATGGCAACCATGATAATACAGAGCGGTTCAGAAACTGTAATAGACAAGCAATCCAAAATTACATAAACAATATGATTACAACCACATGCAAGCTATGCTTTTCTATAGCTAGAGCCTGGAGAAAAAGGCAAATAGCTATATGTTTGAGTATTATTTGGGCACGTCAGTTTTACATAATCTTTCAGGTTTTCCAAATGCCCAGTAATATGTCCTTGGAAAATGGGTGTGCAGGATCTGGGTACATTCTATCATGACACAGTAGCATAGTCTCGCTTGGGCCTTAAAACAATGACACTGGTCCTTTATAATTCTGAAGCTCTAACCAACCCTTGACCATTATCATACAGGCACATAAAACTCAGTAACCCCAGAATAACATTGTCATTTTTATGCCCTAAATGTGCTTCTTTTTCTATCTCCAATTTTAATTAGTTGCCCAAACTTGCAATTCCTCTCTTTTCTCTTCCCCAAATATCAAGTCGATCACCAAATCCATTCACTCTTCACATCTTCATTCTCCATTCTTTCCTCTCATTCCTGTCTCACTCACACAGGCTCAGCTGATATCTCTCATGTCTTGGCTTTGGCAATGGCCTCCATCTAGAGCAACATGGACACACTTTTCTCCTATCCTCAATACCAAAGCCAAAATTCTTTTCCTGAAACACAGATAAGGTCATGCCTTCCCATTGACTCATGTCATTTTCAAATGGCTTAAACATTAAAATCATTCTTAAAAAATTTTTATATTGGGGTGACTTTAATCTATTTGTCAGACAAAAGTTAAAAATGATTATTTTTAGAATCAGCTAAACAATGATTTGGTGGAAAATGCTTTATTATAGGGGTAATCCTTGAAATAGTTCTGTTACTAAAAAACAACACCAAAATCAGTATGAGGAAAACACTGGCCTGCCTATTAAGATACTGGCTTGTATGGGGGAGCCTGGGTGGCTCATTTGGTTAATCGTCCAACTTTGACTTAGGTCATGATCTCATGGCTCATGAGTTTGAGTCCCACGTTGGGCTCTGTGCTGGCAGCTCAGAGCCTGGAGCCTGCTTTGATTCTGTGTCTCCCTCCCTCCCTGCCCTTCCTCTCCTCACACTCTATGTCTCTCTCAGAAATAAACACTAATTTTTTTTTAATTTTCAAAAAAAGATACTGGCTTGTCTGCTAAGGGACAGATAACTTCATATGGCCTTCGGTGATCTCAAAGCTCTTAGTTGTCTATTTTCCAGACCTGTCTTTGCTATTCTCAGCCCTTCAGACTACCACCACCCAAAAGTTATGCTATTGGTTGTATTCCCCAAAATATATTGTGTCTTTTACACTTTTACCCATGGCCTCCCAGTGGAATGTCCTTTCTCTCCTACCCCAAAACTTGGTGCAAGTCTTTTTTTATTTGACATATTTATTTGACATATTTTCATTTTATTTTTATTTTTCCAGGTTTATTTAAATATAACTGACATATAACATTATATTTGAAGGTGTATAACATAATGATCTGACTTATGTGTGGAATCAAAATAAAATGAATTCAGGATTGGTGGTTGTCAGAAGCAGGGAGAAAGGGATGAGGAAATGGGTAAAGTAGTCAAAAAGTTCAAACTTCTGGTTATGGGGGCATCTGGGTGGCTCAGGTGGTTAAGTGTCCAACTCTTGATTTTGTCTCAGGTCATGATCTCATAGTTCGTGGGTTCAGGCCCCATGTATTGGATCCTCTCTCTGTCTATCTCAAAATAAATAAACTTAAAAATAAGGTATCTCAAACTTCCAGTTATAAGATAAATAAATAAGTTCTGGGGATGTCATGGACAGCATGGTTACTATAGTTAACAATATCTTATTACATACTTGAAAGTTGTTAAGAGACTAAATCTTGAAAGTTCTCATGACAAGAAAACATCTCTAACTATGTAAGATAATCACTGTTAACTTATTATTGTAATCATTTCTCTCTCTCTCTCTACATATGTGTGATAATCATATATCATATATATGTATGTAAGGTAATCTATATCTCTATATAGAGAGATATCTATATGGAGAGAGATACATATATAACATACATTGTATTTAACATATTATATATATAAAATGATTATATAGTACATATCTGTATTTAAAGCTGCCGACCTTCCCCTATGGGTTCCTATCTCATTTTGAACATATCTCTACTACAGAACTTATATTGTATTATATATACAATGTTCTTCTTAGTACACAGAAAGGACTCTACAAACCTTTTGTTGGGGGGCTCATATCATTGTGTTTAATTTTAACTGATTGAGCACTCTGTTTTTCTTCTAGAAATAGATTATTTTGACTATACTCACTTTTAGTTAGTTTTAAAGTCTACTAAAGATAGTCTCCATTCTTTATTCTTCCTTTTAAAATTTTCTTGGCAAATCTTACCTACTTCTTTTTCTTTCTTTTCTTTTTTTTAATGTTTATTTATTTTTGAGAGACAAAGAAAGACAGAGCATGAGCAGGGGAGGGGCAGAGAGAGAGAGACACAGAATCTGAAGTAGGCTCCAGGCTCTGAGCTGTCAGCCCAGAGTCCAATGTAGGGCTCGATCTCACAGACTGCAAGATCATGACCTGAGCTGAAGGAGAACACCCAACCAACTGAGCCACCCAGGTGTCCCCATACTTATTTTTCTTTATGAACTTGAAAAGAAATTTAGATTCTGTTTATAGATAACTTAAAGATTAACATGCTTATTGATGTATTCACATTTTCCTTCAGTAACATTCACTATATGGACATGTTTTGTGTGCTCCCAAAATTATAGTTTCCTTTATAGCTTTTCTTTATATAGCTTTCTTGCTGCATTATTTTAAGATATTGTATGGATTTTTGTTACTGTTGTTTGGATTTCTTTTTCATTTTGACCTGGTAGTTACCATTATTTTTTTAAATGCTTATTTATTTATTTTGAGAGAGAGAGAGAAAGTACATGCATATGATCAGGAGAGGCAGAAAGAGAGAGAGAAACCAAAGTAGTCACCACAGTGTCCATGTAGAGCCCAACATGGGGCTCAATCCCATGAATCATGAGATTATAACCTGAGCCAAAAGCGAGAGTTGGATGCTCAACTCACTGAGCCACCCAGGCATCCCTATAGTTACTATTATTAAAACAAGCTCTTGATTGTCTTTTATTGTAGAAAAATATACACAATTAAAAAATTACAATTTTAATCATTTTCACAAGTACAGTTCAGTAACATTAAGTACATTCATATTGTGGTACATCCATCACCACCATCACCAAAATGTTTTCACCACCCCAAGCTCAAACAGTTACCTCTGTTTGTTGGAAAAGACTCTCCTTTGATAATAGTTTCCTATAAAATAGTTGCTTCCCTTCCCCTCTCTTTTCTAATAACCACTATTCTATTTTCCTTTCCATGAACTTGATTACTCTAGGTATCTCATATAGGTGGAATCATATAATATTTGTCCTTTTGTATCTGGCTTATTTCACTTAGCATCATGTCTTCAAGTTTCATCATACAGTAGATATCAGGATTTCATTCCTTTTTATTTTATTTTTAAAAATTTTTAAGTATATTTATTTTGAGAGAGACAGAGAGAATGAACAGAGGAGAAGCAGAGAGAGAGAGGGGGACTGAGGATCCAAAACAGGCTCTGCGCTGACAGCTGACAGCAGTAGAGCCTGATGCAGGCTTCGAAGTCATAAGCTGCAAGATCATGACCTGAGCTGAAGTCGGACACTCCACTGACTGAGCCACCCAGGTGCCCCTCATTCCTTTTTAAAGCTGACTAATATTCCATTCTATATATAGAGCCATATTTTATTTTATCCATTTATCTAATCAGTGGACATTTGGGTTGTTAACACTTTGGGGCTACTGTGGATAATGCTGTTTTGAACATTGGTGTACAATTGTACGATGTCCATTTGAACCCTTGCTTTCATTTTTTTTTCATGTACTTAGAAGTAGAATTGCTGGACCATATGGTAATTCTATCTTTATGTGTTTGAGGAACTGCTACTTTTTCACAGTAACTGTACCATTTTACATTCCTACCAGTGGCTCAAAAGGGTTTCAATTGAATATGAAGTAATAATTCATTATGATTTTGATTTGTAGTTTCCTTATAATTATCAATGTTGAATATCTTTTGAGTTTAGTGGCCAATTGTATACCTTTGGGGAAATATATATTCAAGTCTTTTCCCCATTTTGTAACTTAGTTGTTTTGTTGTTTGAATTGTAGGACTGCTATATATATTCGGGATATTAATCTCATGTCAGATATATGATTTTCAAATATTTTCAACCATTTTATGGGTTATTTTTCCTGTTGATAGCGTCCTTTAATGGAAACATTTTTAATTTTAAAAGTTTACCTATTTTGTTCTTTAGTTACCTGGTCCTTTTGTGTCATATCCAACAAACAAACAAACAAATGAAAACAAAACAGAACAAAAATCATTTCCAAATTCAGTGTTATGAAGTTTTCTCCTACATCGTCTTCTAAGAATTTTATAGTTTTAGCTCTGTTAGGTCTTTGATCCATTTTGAATTAATTTTTGTATATCCTATAAGCATCCAACTTCACTTTTATGCATATGGACATGTAGTTTTTCTAGCATCATTTGTTCAAAAGATTGTCATTTCTGCATTGAATGGTCTTGGCACCCTTGTCAAAATCATTTAACGTTCTATGCAACGGTGAAAGGCTATTGATTTTTATGTAGTTATTTTGTTTGTGACCAACTTATCAATTGATCTCATTAATTTTAAGTTGTTAGATGAGTAATAAGAGAGATGTATATATCCAGTCATATCTTTAAAATATTATATTATTTCCCAATATTTTACAGCTTATTACATTTTATTGCTTGTTTTAATATGAACTTATAAAGCAATGTTGAATAATGCTGCAATAATGAACATCTCTATCTTCTTGATTTTAATGGCAGAGGCTATATAATTTTACTATTTAGTATGATGTTACAGTGTGTTTTTGATAGTCTTTACCATATTTATAATGCTTTTATCAATTCTTATTATAAGTAAAGTTTTTAAAGGAATGACTGCTGAATTTTTTCAAGTACTTTTTAAAATCCTTAATAGAATTACATTCTAATTCTACCTTAATTAGGTGATATAATGAATTTTGCTAGTAGATATCTTTATGTTAAGATACACTATTTCTTATATTCATGGAATGATATATTATTCTTTTAATGTACCATTGAAATTTATTCAGAAGAAATCTTTAGTCAGTATTCATAACTGAAATTAGTCTAGTATTCTGTTTTTCTGCTATATATTTATTAGGTATCATTATTACAAATATGTTGAATTTGTAAATTGAGGGAGATTTGTGACCTTGCTTGTGGTCTAGTATGATTTGAAAAATGTAAGAAGTATCTTTTCTTTGAAAGTTAGATAAACTTATTTGTAAAATCATCTAGTATCTTTTGTACCATCTTTATCTTTCTAAATAGTAGGATTTTAATCACCTTTTCAGTGGGTTCTTGGGTCATCTATTGAGTGTGTCTACTTTTTCCTAGAAGTGATCAGTTTCGTTTGGGTTTAAATATGTTTATCTAAAGTTGTATAAAATATTATTTTATATTTTATATAACTATATTGTTATATCCTCTTTATAATTTCTACTATGATATTTTTCCTTTTTTAATTTTTCTTATTTCTGGTTTTGTGTGTATGTGTTGTTCTATAGCAGTATCGACAAGAGTATGATCAGTTTTACAAGTGCTCCAATCTGAAGTATATATGAATCATTGAATGTGCTCCTTTTCTTAGGTTAAATTTCTGGGTAACTTATAACTTAATCATCTTGGTCCTCCTTTGCCAATTTATTTAATAAGCACTTCTTGTGCCCTTTTGCATTTCAGGCACTATGATAGTTACCAGGGTTTTTTTTACTACTAAGTACTCTTCTAGTTGTGAAAGAAAGAAAATTTGAACTCACTTAGACTAAACAAGTTAGCTATTGAGAATTTTATTTGAGACAGACAAAGTTGCAGCTTTATAACACAGACCATTAAACCCAAGTATTCAAAAGGTGATGAGATTTTCCTTCTTTGCCCAGCTCATGATTCAACAGTTTGACTTTACTCTTTAGGTCAGGGTTTATTTTCTTCCAAGTTCTTTCTCATGGTAAGAACCATGCCCACAGCAGCTGTGTACCTCTTATAGCAAAATTCTATCATCAGGGAAAATGATGGCGTGTTCCTTTGTTCTAGGTAAAAAAAAAAAAAAAAAAAATCAGCGAAGTTCTCTGATCTAATTTGGGTTTATTTATCACATGATAGCTAATAAGCTGTATGTAAGGGGCAAAATCTGTTCAGGGCTTGACAATTTCCATTCAAATCACATGATTGATATGGGAGAAAATAGTCATTTCCATATGAAGGGGCTTAATGTTGCAAGACAAAGAGGGAAGATGTACTGGGTATATGGAATAGTTCTCCTATGGATGGGAAAACTTTAGGCAGTCTCTTCACATTGAGGTGATCACCATAAATAATTGAAAAATAAATTATTTCTAGAGTTCTGTATAGTGTGCATGGTAGTTATTTTGATGCTTACTGCAACTTTTTGAGATGAGTAGGTAGGAGAAGTATCATCATCTGCTGAATAATGGGGAAACTGAGGTACAGTGAAGATAAATGATTATTAGAGGAGAAGAGATCATAATATTTGAAGTTTCTTCCATTTGCTTAATTCTGGCATGAGTTCTATGATTAAGAGATATGTGTTTCCTAGAAGCAAGAGTCAATGACCTTAAAAATATTAGCTAACTTTCCCAGGAAAATCTTGTTTTATGAATTAGAACCTCAAATACACCAAAGTCATCTGTTTATATAGTCCTTGGTTCCTTGAAAATGTGAAGTCCATTTAAATCCAGCATTTAAATCAAAGCACTGTAAATAAGCAACCACTCTTCATCTGTATTTCTTTTTCAGAGTACTTCAGTACTTAGAAATCCCTTGATTGCTCTTATTAGAGAAGGTATTTCAAAGCTATGGAATAAAAAGAGGAAAAGGAGGCAGACAAATTCACTCTGAACCTCCCTTTTATTTTGTGTCCCATGATATGTCATCAGAAGAAATGAGTTTCTTTTTTTTAATATAATTTATTGTCAAGTTGGCTAACATACAGTGTAGTGTGCTCTTGGTTTGGGGGGGGGTAGATTACTGTGATTCATCACTTACATTCAACACCTACTGCTCATCCCAACAAGTGCACTTCTCAATGCCCATCACCCTTTTTTCCCTTCCCCCCACCACCCCATCAACCCTCAGCTTGTTCTCTGTATTTAAAAGTCCTTTATGGTTTGCCTCCCTTCCTCTTTGTAACTATTTTTTCCCCTACCCTTCCCCCATGGTCTTCTGTTAAGTTTCTCAAGTTCCACATATGAGTCTAACTATATGATATCTGTCTTTCTCTGACGGACTTATTTCACTTAGCATAATACCTTCCAGTTCTGTCCACATGGCAGGATTTCATTCTTTCTTATTGCCAAGTTGTATTCCATTGTATATATAAACCACATCCTCTTTATCCATTCATTAGTTGATGGACATTTAGGCTCTTTCCATAAATTGGCTATTGTTGTAAGTGCTGCTATAAACATGGGGGTACATGTGCCCCTATGCATCAGCACTCCTGTATCCCTTAGGTAAATTCCTAGTATTGCTAGCTCATAGGGTAGTTCTATTGTTAATTTTTTGAGGAACCTCCACACTGTTTTCCAGAGCAGCTGCACCAGTTTGCATTCCCACCAACAGAGCAAGAGGGATGAAGGAATGAGTTTCTTAAAAAATGCTACAGAAAAGTCTGATGAGTAATTATAAAATGATCATCTTTATTTTATTTTCATTCATTTATATTTTGCCTAAGGACAAATGTATACATGGTCTTTGCACAATGTAATATAAAAAGAATAAGGGCATTGCTATTCATAAATATGCTGCATTACTTTTCTATTGTATATTCTTGTTAGTTTAAATCTAAGATGTATTAATATATACATATATTTTACTAAAAACAGTTTGCACTATGATTTAGGAACTTAAGGGTATCATAAAACAATCTGACTAAAGATGGGTATGATTTCTTCTCGGAACATCCGAAAAATTGACCAAAGAAAAGTTTTTCAAATGTTTTTCTGGTTAGCTTTCTTTTAATTTGGAAGCACTGTTCCACTCCATCCAGATGTTATGAACCCTAATTGATGAGTATTTATAAAATATTTCTACATGGTGATGAAATGACAAAAGGCTGAGAAGGATTAACGGGCAGATACCTGAATGACAGTGTGAAGATATGAAAGTATAGGTGAGCCAAGTTTTATTGATTAATTCAACAGCATTTATTTCCTGAGCATTCACTGTTGATAGAGAGATAAATTAAACAGCCCTGTCCTCCAGGAGCTCATGGTACAGAAGGGTTCTGGATTCTCATTTTGTTTGACAATAAAACTTAATATTTATTCCCTTAAACCTGAATGCTGTGCTATTTCCTAGGACTTATTTTGTTTTTCTATATAAGAAACAAGCTTGGTTATGAAAGTTAAATTAAATTGGCTGGGAGATAATTTTTGAAATAAACCTTATATAGAACCCATCCCTTCAGAATTTAGATTTTTATGAGTGCCGTGTAATTAATGAAGAGCAGCCTATTGCCTGACCTTGCTTTATACTCTTTGCAGAGGACAAGCTCATATTAAACCAATGTCATTTAAATAAAATAAAATAATCACCCCTATACTGCCATTTCCATTGTGAGGGAATTGAGTTTCCATCTTGTTTGTGGTTTGGTTTGGTTTGGTTTTGCTTTGCTTTTTTGGCCACATGTTAGAAAGCCGTTGTTCTTCTCTTCATCATCATTCCCATCTCTATACTCAACACACAGGTGAAGGTAAAAGGAAGACATATTAGGGATACAGTGTGGCACAATGAAAAGAATGTAAATCATTGAGTTACATAGATCTGGATCAAATTCCTGATTCCATTAGATCTTAAACAAGTTACCTCCTTCTACAGCTTTCCTCACCTTTAAAGCTGGGATGGTAACTGTTTTGGGCTGAATTGTGCATCCCCAAAATTTGTATGTTGAAGTCATTACCCCCTGTATCTCTGAATGTCACTGTAATTGGAGATATGGTCTAAAGAGGTAATTGAGTTGAAGTCCTTAGGGTGGGCCCTAATCCAGTATGACTGCTGTCCTTTTAAGAAGAAGAAAATAGAACTCTGAGGGATAAAGAGGGAGAAAACAGCCATTGTAGAAGACTACAACTTCCCTCAATATCAGAATTCTAGGCTCCAGAATTGTAGGAAATAAATTTCTGTTGTTTAAGCCACTCAGTCTGTGTTACCTTGTTAGGGTAGCCCTAACAAACTAACTAATACAGCAAATATATAAAGTAGGGGTGCCTGAGTCACTAGGTCAGTTAGGCATCTGACTTCAGCTTTGGTCATGATCGTGCAGTTCATGAGTCTGGACTCCACATCGGGCTCTGTGCTAACAGCTTAAAGCCTTGAGCCTGCTTCGGAATCTGTGTCTCCCTCTTTCTCTACCCCTTGCCTGTTCACACTCTGTCTCTGTCTCTGTCTCTCTCTCTCTCAAAAATAAATAATCATTAAAAAATTAAAAAATAAAAATAAATATCTAGAGTAAAAGGTACAGGAATTTGAAATAGTGTATTATAATGTATTATAATGTATAATAAATGATTCATACATAGAGTTAGCCTAGTATTACTATTAGTACTAACATTACTATTATAATTAGTATTGTTAAGCACTACCAAAGGTTTGTGAAAGAAATAATTACCCCAAACAAACAAAAAGATCAATGAGCTTATGAAAATTATTTTAAGCAAGGGAAACTTAAACATATCTTTGGAAGCTTTATTTTTAGGTTATTCCTTTTTTGTTTGTTTGTTTGTTTATCTTGAGAGAGAGACAGAGAGACAGCAAGAGAGGAAGAAAGACCACCAGTGGGGAAGGGGCAGAGAGAGAGGGAGAGAAAGAATCCCAAACAGGGCCCATATGTCAGCGCAGAGCCCATTTTTAGGTCAATTTTAATGTGGAAAGCATTTGTATACTCTATCACCAATCCATTTTTTCTTAGTGGAAGAATTCTGAAATCTAATGAGTAAAAATAACTTTCTAAATGTGTTTTGATATAATGTGTTTCAAAAAATGTCATTATCTCTAAGACTCAGAAATGGTCATAATTTATTTGCCACTAATAATGAATGTGTCCAGAAACTATGTGTAATTTTATTTTACTCAGAATTTGAGAGAGCACAGGTGTATATAAGAAACCGTAGCAGTAGATCATCTCAATTGTTGGCATAAGTTTTAGAGATAGCAGAACTATTTGGTTCCTCTTAAGATTCCCTGGAAAATTCTTGATAATGTTCCCATAAAAAGCTCTATCCAGGCATTTTGCCAAAACAGGGTTTGTACACAACATGTAATCATCCATGAAGAAGGGTTCTTTTTGATAATACTTATGAACAGAATTAAATAGTAGTGGACTTTTTTATTTATTAAAAAATAGGTTAATAGGTTGAATTTCAATTGGTTTCATGTTTTTTCCCACCAGTTTCTATGGAAGCTTTGGCATTGGATACAATATATATAATTCACCATATGCACAAGTTTGAGTTCCATTACTACCAAGCATCTTTTATTATTTACTTATTTATTTATCTATTTATTTATTTATTATTTATTTATTTTTTACCAAGCACATTTTATACCACCCTGAACCAGGATTGGTTCTGCTGGGAAGTCTTTGAGATGCAGAGGTGTTTTGTTTTGTTTTGTTTTTGTTTTTCCAGGATACTGAACATGCTCTGAAATGTTGCTTCTGTGTTTCCTGGCATAATGTCCTTTGGTTTTAATCGTGTTTCCTTCAAGAAGTAGGAAGAAATTACCTCATACAGAGGGAGCCCTCACCTTGCCTGAGCATTGTTTAAGAAATGGGGCTTGGCTCTCCCTGATTATATATTTGACTCTTAGGCAGTTTCTCAGTTAGCTAAGCAGTAAATCTGACCATTTCTTTGCCAAAGATAAAGGATGTTCTTTAAAATAGATGAAATTTCTCTCTTAACATTCAGTCCCTTCACTTTTGCTTTATTTAAGGCTTCTTTATCATCAGTTTCAGCGTTTATTTCAAAAAATTCAGAGTCGACAAATAGATCATAATAAACCATCCATTCAATAAATACATTGCAGGACTGTTTGTAAAAATCTTTATCACTTACTTGGTACTCCCTATGGGCTCCCTCTGTAGTGCCGAGGTTTTGTTCATAGTTTTTCCACCTGCTATTCCTTCCTGTGGAGCTCTTAGTCCCCAGGGATTCCTTTAGGGAAACTTCATTCTATTGGCCAGCAGGACAGCTGGGTGAGGGAGGATGAGGGCAGAGTCAAGGAAAGGAAGATCTGGTTCTGCTCTCATCTCCACGACCTAACATCAGGTCAACTCATTTAATCTCTTTGAGTCTCCATTTTCTTTTTGTACAAACAGCAATGGAAATATCTGCCATTAACACGTCAGTGGGTATTGGGGGAAGAGGCATCAAATGAGATGTTTCCAAAGAAAATTTGAAACCCATTCAGTACTATCGATATATAATGTCCTGCTGTGATGAAGGTTCCCAAAACAGCCAGGGGGTGTTTGTAAGGGGAACCACAGAACAAACTGAGTGAAAGATATTGAGACACTATTTTTTCAGGCCATCAGTCATTATGAGATCTTTGGGCTTTATGTCTCCATTTGGTAGGAAAGATATTTGTCATTCCCAAGTCTTTCCATTTTGGTTTTATTAGCTATATGGTTAATTGATATGAATAAAATATAGCTTTAAGTTAGTAACAATAACTTCATGTACAGACATAATATATTTTATGTCATTGATGGTCCCTTTATTTCCCAAAAGTATTTACCAATTTACAGTAAAGAACACAAATGTGGGTAAGGTTGATGAAAGAGTAATAACAATA
This sequence comes from Suricata suricatta, assembly GCF_006229205.1. Classification (NCBI taxonomy): domain Eukaryota; kingdom Metazoa; phylum Chordata; class Mammalia; order Carnivora; family Herpestidae; genus Suricata; species Suricata suricatta. The sequence goes on along the minus strand of NC_043708.1, from coordinate 22,071,913 downwards.
GAAATAAGGAATAGGGAGCCTGAAGTAATAGAGAAAGACAGATATATGCCTTGGTGTCATGAGATTGTATACTAAGTTTTCAGGCAATGTTCAAAGAGACTGGACTAGGAGTTTGACCTCATGTTTATTACCCTAGTTTACCTACCAGATGGTTTCCAGAGCAAGAATTATCCTTATTTTATTACTTACTTTGTTATTCTATATGCTATACTTGTCCATGAGTAAATTACCTAGTTCTTTTTATATTTAATTTTCTCAGGTTTCCCCTGAGAGATGCTTACAAACTTGTTCCATTTTAATGCCAACCAGAAATTATTTCAGGGAAAGCTAATTTTCTTGTTTTCTTTCTTTTTTTTAATACACAAAAAAACACACATAATATACAACCAACATTATATTTAGATGCATTTCTAAATCCTTACATCTGTACTTATTTGATGGAGAAAATAATACCTCAATTTCAAGTAGCCTATTATATTTCTAACTAAACTTTCTTACACACACATACACATATATATAAGCCTACACATATGTATGTATATATTATTTTTATATTGAATATAAATCCTAAGAGGTCCATGATTCAATTACTATTGGTAATCCCCCCAAAAGTAACGTGCTATTTGGATATGGGAATAGAAATGAAAACAGTGTCCTAATGGCAGGACCATGAGGTTAAGAAGTCAAAGCAACAATTGTAATAATTATCCAAATGGTCTAAATAAAGAAAAGTTAAGTTGCCATCAATAATTAAATTAAATTTATTAATAAGCAGTCATATGTGCCAAGATTTAAGGAATGTTTCTTGGAGAAATATATGACCTAGAAAGACTCTATCCTGTATTCTTCTTGAGAAATCATAGGTCATCCACTTGATCAGATTATTGAGTAAGTACATAAAGCTGCCCCCATGACTCGTTCATGATCTCAGTGGAGGCTGTTCTACCCTTTCTTCCCCCCACCAATCTCACACAGAGAATACACACGCAAACAGACATATTTCTACCTTCACATTCACATATCTGGCTCTTCCAAAATCACCATCAACCCCATCCCAGTAAATAGCTTGCCAATTAGGAAACAAGAAGCCAAACCTATTTTTTGGGTATCTTTGAGATGAAAGGAGTTGTGTGCTGAATAACATGTCAGACTTATTGACTGTTTAAAAATAGTGTGTATCCACTTAATCTTTGTTAATGGTGACAGTGTGAAGATTTCATTCCTGAAATACTCTATCGGTGGGACTCAGCAACTTCAGCTGCTTGCAAACTTGCAAATCCTGCAATGGGAAATGGCCAGAATGCCACCATAGCCATTTTTCTTCAGTTGAACTAATCACTCTTTGCTGGCAAGCAGGAAATTTGCATGGTTCCGATTGTGAATACATGGAGGATGATCTTAGCACCAGCATACTTAGCACAGTGAGAAACCAGCAGAGCTGCTAGGCTCAGGGGAGAGAGCATGTGATGTCGTATTGCCTGGCTTGGAAATGAAAATCTTTAATAGATTAAGGAGGGTTCTTATAGTTCTTAGCAGTTCCCACAATGTTGATTTGTAATCCACATTTTAAAATAACAAAATTAACTTTTTAAGTTGAAAATGTAAAGCAAAATAAGTCCATGTTCCCACTCGGACTCTAGGCATTTTATATTAAAATTGACAGAAAGAGAATATTTATCTTTAAAAATCATGCAAGATAGCAAAGACAACTAAAGGGGGGGATAACAAGTTTTTAATGTTACATATTGACATTCCAAATTCAGAAAAACAAAAGCAGTAAAAATAATTTTTAAGACAGATTTTGTACCTACCCTGATATTGTCATAGTGAGGTTTTGTTTTTTGTTTATTTAAAAATTAAAGCCATGGTGACCTACTAACCACTGTATTGAAGAGATCGTAGATTTATCACTTAAAATGCACTTTCTCTTGGGGCACCTGGGTGGCTCAGCTTGTTTGAGTGTCCAATTTCGGTTTACGTCATGATCTCATGGTTTATGGGCTCAAGTCCCATGTTAGGCTCTGTGCTGACAGCTCAGAGCCTGTAGCTTGCCTTGGATTCTGTCTCCCTCTCTCTCCGCTCCTCCCTCACTGGTGCTTGCGTTCTCTCTGTCTATCTATTTCAAAAGTAAATAAACATTAAAAAAAATTTAAAATGCGGGGCACCTGGGTGGCTTAGTTGGTTAAGCATCCGACTTCTGCTCAGGTCATCATCTCACAGTTCATGGGTTTGAGCCCCATGTCAGGCTCTGTGCTGACAACTAGCTTAGAGTCCAGAGCCTGTCTTCAGATTCTGTGTCTCTCTCTCTGACTCTTCCCTGCTCACGCTCTCTCTCTCTCTCTCTCTCTCTCTCTCAAAAATAAATAAAAACATTTAAAATTTTTTTAAAAATTTAAAATGCACTTTCTCTTTATATTCTTAAATGGAGAATTACTGAGCAGTCAGTGGATAACAAAGTATGAGCAAAACAGGTTTGTAAAGGTTACATGCCAGACTAGTTTTTGAAAATATGCCAGGTTTGGGGGATATGGCTTTGATTTCATTCCACTTTAGTCTTATAAGAAGATGTGAAAAGGATAGAGCACAGTCAACTTTGCCTCACTGAGATGATTTATTGGATAGTTTTATTAAGCTAGGACTGGTATTTGGTGAAGACAGGCTTTTGGAGGCAGGAGGGTAAACCTGGGGACCTAAAGAAGTACCACTTATTTAAGTCAGATGATTGAGTCTCTGTTTCTAAATATTGTTAACAAATGAAATATCCCGGAGAATTGTTGTACAGATCCGGCTAATAAACTTAAAAGGTTCTTTCCAAAGCTCTAGGTGTATGTATGTGTTGCTGTTATCAACTTTGGACTTGTTCTTTTTGTAGTGGTAAAATTATTTGCTGATAGAGTATGGGAATATGCATTTATCTCCGTAACAGAAGCCACTACATATTTAGGACAGAATAGGGTAAGAATTTATAAGTTGCCACAAAATGTCACAGGCTGATTTGCTTGCATTCTTGGTGATTCTATACATTGATCACTGAGTAACCTTCACTTTTCCAAATAAAGAATAGAGAGAGTGACGATGACATTTGTAATGAACTACAGAAAAGGGAATTATTTAAATTCTTCACAGATGGATAGATATCAAGGGTAAATTATATCCACATTTCTGATTTTAAGAAGTGTGTAAGGGTAACTGTGGATAGTAAAGAGCAAACAGTTTTGCATATACAATTAGTTGTAAACTTTCCATACTACAATCCCAAATTCTCCAGATTTACCGTGGAAGTCTTTTCAGACCAAATCCCCTTAGGATTGGAAATTCATAAAAGGAAGATAATGTCATACTACATTACATATACAAACTACTACATACTACATTACATATACAAACTGAGCATATTGGTCACTAGAATAGTGACCATTCAAAAATGACAAATTAGATTCTATATGCCTCAGAATATAATATGGCTTAGTACTTAAAATAAGGATGACATATGACATCTACTCTTAATTCTAGCCTCATAGCAAGTGACTTTATTATTTCCAAATAAGCTGTATAACTCATTTTTTTCTTCAGACAACATAATTCAACCCAATATTCCCTGTAAACTAAATGTGGACGAGTGCTTGAGATTTTTAGTAAAACCAAAGAAATCAGAATGCCTTTCTAATGCTGCTTTAAAATAGTTTCAGGGGCATCTGGGTGTCTCAGTCAGTTGAGCATCTGACTTCAGCTTTGGTCATTATCTTACGGTCCATGAATTTGACCCCCATGTCAGGCTGTGTGCTGACAGCTCTGAGCCTGGAGCCTGCTTCAAATTCTGTGTCTCCCTCGCTCTCTGTCCTTCCCCCTCTCATGCTCTGTCTCTCTTTCTGTCTCTTAAAAATGAAAAAATGAATAAACATTAAAATTTTTTGAACAGGGGCACCTCGGTGGCTCAGTCGGTTAAGTGTCCGGCCTTAGCTCAGGTCATGATCTCACAGTTTGTGGGTTCGAGCCCCGCATCAGGCTCTGTTCTGACAGCTAGCTCAGAGCCTGGAGCCTGCTTCAGATTCTGTGTCTCCCCCTCTCTCTGACCCTCCCCTGCTTGCACTGTTTCTCTCTATCTCTCAAAAAACAAATAAAAGACATTAAAAAAATAAAAAAAATTTTTTTTGAACAATTTCAAAGGTTGAACCATGTTCAGTGGGAACACACAGGAAAATCTGCTTCCAAATACTGTTTGAACTTTGAGATAAGTAACATATGGAAGTACTCACTATTGGTAACATACATACAGCCATAGAAACTACAATGAAGTAGTCTGTTCTGGCCACCAAATCTAAATGCTTTTCCCCAAATTTAGATTTAAAAACTTATTTTTTAAATTTCTTGTTTTAGAAATAGACTTTTAAAATTTATTTTTCTTCCTGTTTGTTTTCCATAGGTTTTTTGGTCTTGTGTTTTGTTCTCTTTGGGTTTGTTTGTCTGTCTGTTTATTTGTTTCTTTTGAGAGAAAGAATGTGCATGAGCAGGGGTGGGGCAGAGGGAGAGAAACAGAATCTGAAGCAGGCACCCACTCAGCCCAGAACCTGATACTGGATTCCAGGCCCTGGGATCATGACTTAAGCCGAAATCGAGAGTCAGACACTCAACCAACTGAGCCACCCAAGCACCCCTCTTTGTATTTTTAAATTAATATAATCTTTCTAATCCCTGCCTTTGTAAATGGTGATAGTGAAGACACAGTAAATACTAAACACACTGATAAACCCAGCATTCATAAGTGACAGCACCACTTATGTTCCAAATTCATCATCCTGGGATTTTTTTTTTCCAATGTCTTCTAAATTTCCTCTTTGAAAATTAGTTTGGAAAAGAGACAGAAGCTGTTATATAATACCAGATAAACACCACCACTAGGGGAAAAATTAAGTTAATTTTTAAAATACCTCTGGAATTAATTTCTATCACATTTTTTTATAACCACATAATAACGAAAGAGCCAAGTGCTTTTAGTCACAGAACTTGGCTTCCTCAGGCTACCACTCTTTTCTGTGAGGGCGATAGAAGATCCAGGTGTGAAAGGGGTGGCGGATTTGTAGCTACCTTCAGTCTTGTGAGGCTTTCCTGGGACCCCCCATGGCTCCATGGATCGACATGTTCTGATAGCTAAGAGATGGGCGAAATAGTTTCCTCTCCCATGCTTGTCTTAGCTGAGATGGACAGTTAATTCTGCTGTGGAGGAAAATAGGAAGATTGCTCATCACAACATTCCAAAGCTCTCAGACCAGCGTGTTGTTTGCCCTCCGTCTTCATACAGCAGGAACTGAAGGTGTTAGGGATGTCTCTCGCTAACATCTGCTTTGTTATTCATACATTTCCCCTGCATCTTTAATTTAGGGTGACAGCCGCCTTCTCAGACTCTGGATTCCATCCCTCTCAGTCGCCAAGTGCAGGCATGCGGGGGCCCGTTTCCTCTTCGCGTTATGAGTCTCAACAGTGTGCCTACAGGCAATGCACAATGCAGTGCACTTATGGCTGCTGCCTCTCCCCTTGCTTTTGCAGCTGGCGCTACGTACATCTTTGGGAAGAGCGGAGGCCTCATCCTCTACACGTGGCCAGCCAATGACAGGCCCAGCACCCGCTCCGACCGCCTTGCCGTGGGCTTCAGCACCACCGTGAAGGACGGCATCTTGGTGCGCATCGATAGTGCTCCTGGCCTGGGTGACTTCCTCCAGCTTCATATAGTGAGTACCGGGCCTTGGCCTGGATTTCCTCATCTTCCTGGCGGTGTGAGTTGGTGCACCAGATGAATGCAGCAGAACATTCTAGATAGACTTGGCAGAGAGGCACAATTATAAAAATTGCCTACATGTGTTGGAGCCATATCCAAGGGTTAGTCCATGTGTCAAGCGTCATTCTTCTCTTTAGATGTGAACCTTGATGCCTGTCGGGTTCTTCGGGGATAAAAAATGAAAATCTCTTTCAGTCCAGACTTCCTTGCCAGCTCTGTGGTTTGGTCTGCCATGAAACATTTAGCAGACTGCTTGGTGTACATAAGAGATCTATCTCATTGTTTACCTTAACCTGGTGCAAGGAGCAAAGCCCATGCGAATGCTTGCTCGGGTGTCAGCAAAGTTCTCCTGTAAAAGGCTAGAGAGCAAGTATTTGGACTTTGCAGGTGATACGGTCTCTCTCAGGGCTCCTCAGCTGTGCCACTGTAATGTGAAAACAGCCACAGATTACATGTTTTTGGGGGAAAAAATGCACGTGACTGTATTCTAATAAACATTTATTTTGTAAAAGCAGGCTACAGGCTATATTTTGGTGACTGCTGCCCTAGACTGAAAACTTCCTTGGAGAGACACAGAGAGCATGTTATAAAATCTGAGGGCAGAGTGGAGGATGTGGCAAAAGGAAACAGCACAGTAACCAAGAATCGTTATATTCATGCGTATTGTGTCCAACATTTTGCTTGTATAGAGAGGCCCAACAGGACTGCAGCCTTAGTCACTGCACATCGTTAAGAACACAGTGCAATTCTAAGAAATTAAAATGATTTGGAGGAAAAAATTACTTCGTTATGAGGATAGAAAATATTTTTATAGCAACAATTAACCCATTTTATCACCTGTGCAGTCTGCAGTTAAGAAAGTAGGCTAAAGAAGGATATGATTCTCATCCATAAGTACCCAAAGTGCAGCTACCAGGAGCAAAGAGAGGAATTGTTCTCATTAGTTAGCAATGACAAGTCCAGAAAGAATGGATTTAATTTGGAGCAATAAGAATTCAGTTTAAATAGCAAGGGGAAAAAGCAGTTGAGAGGAAAGATCAACTGGGGATTACCACCAACCTCCAAAAGGGAGGAAAAGGAACATTTACTGGGAATCTTTGAATCTGAGTTTTGCTAATGTGCTGGTCTACTGAGAGAGGCACGGAGTGGGATTTTATTGCCAGTCTCCGGAGTAGAGGTGGCTGGCTGGAGCCACCAGCAGCCATTCAGCCCTGCAAGCACTGCCCATCTCCAGCACCTGCTCTTCCACCATGCCTTGAAAACAGGAGAGGCTTGAAGTGTAAAGCTTGAGTTGGAAACTTGTCTGGCCTCAATGTAAGCCAGGGCCAGACAAGACTCTGCAAAGGAATACAGGGCAGGACTGGTGAGGACTGATCGCCTTCAAAATGCAGAAGAGGGGTCTTAACAGAGTTGTGAGCCTTCATGCTTCCTCAGATGCCTTAAGAACCATATGGTACTGTGAGCCTGAGCTTAGGCATATTAAAACGCCATGCCAAGGAGCACAGACAAGAGCTGCCATAGTTTGTACGGTTTATCTCTATTTGGCCTCTAAAACCCACCATAATTTACAAAATTCTGTGAGATTTATGCTGCATAGAACTTAATGACTATTTCATGGCAGCCGTAACGAGGCTATTATTACTAGCTCACTTGCATTTTCATGGTGATTTATCTTCTTTTTTTTGTTCAGTGTGACTTACTAAGAAAAAATATGATTTGGCACAGCCACGAGCATCTCTTTTGAGTCAGATAATGTGCTATCAGTTTATCCATTTCTCCTCCCCATTTATATTTTGTAGAGCATCTCTATGTTTATGAAAAATGTTTCTTATTTTCTGAGAGGTTACTTAAAATTTTTGTTTTTACAAGAAGGATACGAGGATCCTAGGAACTTCTGGGAGGAACCATACATTCTACTTAACATTTTTAACAGAAAAATACAAGAAAATTTACATTAAAATGCATAGACCCCCCCCCCTTGGGTACTTTGGACATTTTCAAGTGATGCTATCATTGCTTAAACATTCTAGAAAATCCCAATAGATTGCCCTTGATCAGAATGACATCATCTGACCTTCCTAGAGAAAAGAAAGGCCTTACAATGTAGAAAAACCACATCATTCTGGAATGGACCTGACATGCACATGGCCCTCTTGAAAATGGAATCACTTCATTGGTCTGATAATTGGAAACTTTTTTCTTAATTCTCTGGTGTTTACCAGAGATAAAAACTGTGTGTATTCCAATAAAAATTCATTGATAAAGGCAGGCTGTAGGATGTACTTTGGTGACTCCTGCTCTAGGCTGCAAAATTCTTCATAGACATGTCCAGAACCTGTGACAAAACCTGAGGTCAGAGTGGGGAGAGCAGAGGGAAGGTTCCACACCACACTCAGCAATAAAGGAATCCAAATGGAAGATCAAAAGACTTGATCACAAACCCTGCTTCTTGTTTCGGACATTTACATACATGCATCAGGAAAAGTATGCCATAAATACCTGCTGAGATACTTTTATTGGACTTTTACAATCTGTAAATTGTGGATTTATTTAATGGACGTAGCTTGTTTCCTTGTACTAAAGAAAATAATTTAAAGGCTGTTAAGGAAAGTTAGAAGAGTTGAGAAAGAGGCCAAAGATTCTATTCCCACTTGTAGTTTGCCTGGGAGAAGAGTGACCCACCAGAGGAAAAGAAGAAAAAGTGAAGGAAGACACAAAGAAGAGGGAAAGTAGGGCAGATGCCAGGGGCAGGGGGAGGAAGGAGGCACCAGACCTGGGGAGGAGGACCCATCTGCCTAGAGGTGTATTCCTAGCAGGTTGTTACATGTGGGCAAAGCCTCATTCTTCCACTGTGGGTGTTACTTTTGGAAGCAACCAAGAGTTGCTTCTGATTGGTTGTCAAGCTCCTAAGTTGCTAAAAAATAAGTATAAACTCAGAAATTAGCAAGTCAGGGAGGGAGAGTGGGTAAATGATGGAGAAACAGAGGATCAGGGAAGAGGGAGAGTGAGAATTTGTGTTTTACAAACTAGTACTGAAGACAAGTTAGAAACTCCTAAAGTGTTTTGAGCACCAGTAACTCTGTCATTGGAATAAGCCCTTTGTACCCCCAACTTAGCCTATTTGAAGGAAGAGAAAATGCTTTTCTGAGAATACCGTGGAGTCTGACCCTGACGTGCCGCACTCTCTCTAAAACAGACCTGTTTGGTGTGGAATCCCCAGAGCAGGAATGGGCAGGTAGACTTCGTGTCTGCCAACTCTGAGGGCCTCACACTTCCTTACTTCAGGCTTTCCAGTGGAAGGATTTGTGAGAACAGCAGGTAAATCCAGCAAGTAGGAGTTCTGGCTTCTGCCAGTCTGCTGCCTGCACAGTAATGAGACTTGTGGAAGGATGCATGCTGCCTGTATTACACTTGCTCTAGGCTGCGTGCTGTCCTGTCCCTGAACTTTCCCATTTCTCTTCCCTGTGTCATCCTGAAAGGCTTACACATTAAAAACTCTTTAAGAAAATTGGAATCTTCTTAAACCCCTTTTCCACGGGAGGCTCTTGAATCATTTCCTAATTGGTTCAAAGTCATTAGTCTTATTATGATCCTTCTCACACCAGGCCATGATCCGCCAATCTAACAGAATTTGAGTTTTGTTTTGAAGGCTAGGGAGAAAGGAGCAGAAAGTAACATGACTGACTAATGTGGGGACATACAACATTTGAGCAGATGGTGGGACAAATCCCTGGCAATATGAAGCATGGTGCCCTAGGGTGAAGAACTAATGTAAGAAAGGGACACCAAGACAGAGTTGGGTAGATGCTATGGGTGCAATTTTTCCTATTTCACAGTTTATTCAGATTATATATTCTTCTGGCCAAAGAAGCAGAGGCTCTTCTTTCTTTTGCTGTTTTTTTTTTTAAACTTGAAGTCTTCTCACTCACCCAGGGTGCTCATGATGGTTAAATAGGCTTTGATGATAAGTGTAGAAAAAGACAAGAATTAGATCATTTTAAAGAAAATCAGAGAAGTCCAAGAGATCAAAGTAATTTAGAGATGGGTTGCTTCAAATTAGCTTCATTTTTGGTTCGTACTTCTGGGATGCACTATTTTCTGTATCAGTTGTTAATCATAACATTAATGAAATCACAGATGAAATGTGTTTGTCAAAGGCAGAAAGATCTTTGCTGAAGTTTGCATGCATGAAGTGAAATTCTGTGGAGGGAGGGTGTCTTAGGGCAGAGGGGTTTGTAAGGAAATATTACTTTGGATATGTTTCCTCCATTGAAATCTATTGTTGAGGAATTAATCCACTCAATACTTGGAGAGAGGCTGCTGCCACTTGCAAGTGACATCTGCCTATTGACCTCACATGTAGGCTCAATGAAGCCGTGTCATGTTATACTCACCTTCATTTATCCAATAGGGAAAAAATTGAATAGGATCAGGGAAAGGATTTCCATGAAGTGCTTGCTATTCTCTTATGAAATTCTTGACAACCTCCTTTTACCACCTACGAAATAGAAGGTCGGGCAAAACTGGGCAACAATTAGCTTCTCTTTATGTGGTTAATACAGGGTGTAAAAAAGATATGTTATTAATTTCTTTCTCCCTGCATGTAATTTACAGTAAATCCTCTTGGATTAATTTTTTTAATTATGAACCTTTCAGTAACAGTGAAAATATATGTGTCAGGGCATCTGTTTTGTTTGACAAGAATCTATAACCTTCTCCAGCTGTTTCTCTCCTGACTTATAATGTAGATACCTAGATCAAACAATGTAGGAGTAGAGAAAGGACTGCTGTCCTGACTTAACCTCATGATGGCAAAGTGCTCTCTTACAAAAACCGCTCCCCTTACCCCACAAATTAAAGGCTCATAGTATTCTTTCAGTGTCATGTTTGGGGAAATCAAATATTAAGTTTGATGTGTATAGTATTGTTTTTTTATAATTTATAGCATGTGGAGAGACTCCTGGAGAATAGACGGGAGCAGAGCTGAATTATGACAAACGGTCTGTTCCTCACATCTTTTGCATCTATAAATTGCTGGCCTGGATGCTTCATTTGGCTGTCTCTGTGTGACATATTTACGGTGAACCACCAACAGCTGCTGAGTTAGTCTTCAACGAGGTTAGGTGGCTGTTACCTTAGATTCGTGGATTCTGTGTTTGGCCAGTAGCAAAACTGGATTTGACTCAGGAACTGTATTTGGAAGAATCAGCAGAGGAGCACAGAGGAGCGTTGGCATTTTTGAGACTGGTAAGGCAAGTAGAGAGGGAAAGAACGAGAAAACAACAAAGGTGTCCAACAGATGCAATTTTGTTTCCCACAGAGTGCTATGCACTGCAGGTTGGCTCTGTATTCCCTTTCATTGCTATTTGTTCTTAGTGAAAAAGGCCTCTTTGGGTTTTCTGGGCTTAGGAGCTTTTCCAGATCATTAGCCACTTCTGTGGAGAGGGCCTGCTGGGGATTCTCTCTGCAGCTTCCAGCTTAGCCGTTCCATCCCGGCTGAGTTGGAGAAGAAGATGGGAGAACGCAGTGGAAGTGGGGATTTGATGAAGTGAGCACTTAGGCAAGCTGGACCAGACGCAGCTCCCTGCATGGGAGCTGGGGTGTGTTTTCTCCAGTCTCTCTTATTTCCGAGGTAATTCTATCTAAATCTGTTTATTTTGACTGCACACTTGGTTTTGAAGGGCAGCATGCCATAGTGGAAAAAAGTACTTCATCTGAAATCAAAAGACATGGATTTGAGTCTCATTTCCTTCAGCATCCAAGGAGCTGTTTGGCTTTGAACAAATAATCATTGCCCCGTGCTTCACCTTCCTCTTCTTTTAATGGGCGCACACACGCGCGCGCATGCGCGCGCGCGCACGCACACACACACACACACACACACACACACACACACAAAATACTATACTACAGGGTTTTCCCAAGGTTCAAATGGAACCCAGTATTTAGAAGTTGTTTGTTACTGGCCAAAAACTACACAAATGTAGGATAATGATTTTCTTCACAAAATATCCAGAAGGTAATAAATAATTTCAATAGAGGGAAAAAAATAGTGAAAGGAAGATTTTTTTTGAAGTTTATTTATTTATTTTGAGAATGACAGAGACAGAATCAGTGGGGCAGGGGCAGAGAGAGAGGGAGAAAGAGAATACCAGGCAGGCTCCATGCTGGCAGCACAGAGCCTGACATGGGGCTTGAACTCATGAGCCATGAGATCATGAGCTGAGCCGAAACCAAGAGTCCGATGCTCAAGTGACTGAGTCACCCAGGCACCCCAAGGAAGAATGTTTTAAAATTAAAAGTAGAGTCTCATTTTAAGTATTTTTAGAAGTCTGCCAAGACTGTTTCTGCAAACAAATTCCTATTTTATCTAATCAAAAGTCATTTTTTTAATTAATCAGATTCCTGATTAAGACTTTTGGAGTGTCCTGTTAGCACAGGGTGAAGAACCCAGTCCTCTCTGAGAGAAGCCCGGTTAGATCAATAGGATATGACCTAAATCGTCCTTGGCATGCCATTCTAAGGTAGTATGTCTGTATGCAGAGACACAAGGTGATGCATCGTGCTTCCCCTACCCTCAGTATAATGTTCCAAAGGGCTCCACCCTCACCAGGAAACCTGTAATGCACCTTCCCCTGAAGGTCCTTCTTCAACTGTATGAGCCAAAGGGAGAAGGAGGAGGAGGACGCAGCAATAATAAGTAGCAGCATCAGGAGAGCAAAACCTTTCTAGGCAGGGGTAGCATGAAGAGGTTTGAGACCCACCATGGGCACCAGATAACCACATAAACAGTCTGGCCCAATACTTGAGAATTCACAGAGCGCAGAGAGAGTCCCTGCTGGAACCAGGGGCCTAATGTGGGTACAGCCAGATTGAGTAGGGGTGAGTAGCTGCTGCCACCAAATAAACTAGAAACCTAAAAGCACATGTACAAATAAAAGCATTTCAGACTTTGATTCCTCAAAATGGTGAGAAAAGTGAGTGATAAATTTAGTGTACCAATAAAATGTGTAATAATGCAGTCATGCAAATTGAGTTGACACAAAACGTATAGAAAATATTTTATGGCTGGTAAACAGTTATGAGAAAGCAGAAACCAAATGGCCATATCTTTCTCGTTTATCACTTACATCAATGACTCTTTGATTGCTAACTTATAACAGTCATGTGTCAGAATCTTCAATACATATATAATATGAATTTAGAAAAATTAGGATTCAGAGAGATTAGCTCATGAACTTCAACTAGTGCATTTAAGTTGAGCTGTTTTTATGTGCCAGGCAAAGTGCTGTATTTTCAGGGTACTGTAATCAACATTGAGTCACACAGACCTAACAGGTTTGAATGACCCCAGTAATTAAAATATGAGAAATTAGATTTCCTATACCTTATGGGATGCTGTATATAACACTCTTATATAGTTCCTGGTGTATAGGGAGCTTCCAATTATGGATAGCCTTTAATGTCATTGGTAACTTTTCAGCAATTAAGTTTTCCTTAAGTCAGAGAAAAAATATATATATATATACACACACACATACATACACACACATATATATATATAATTTCTTAAATAACAGATTTTAATCAGCTTTCTGAGATTGCAACTTAAATAATATAAAATTCTAAGAAGTCAGGATGCTACTGATTTAAAGCCAGCTTTGTGGATTACTGCAGGTATCAAATAGCTGAACAGGTTCTGAATGGCAGAGGCTTTTGAGACATGTGGATTTGAAGTGCAGCAAGCAAGGCAAACTCTAGGTACTGTCAAGAGAGTGCTGGGGCTCATAGGACTTAATGGCAGGCCTACCTTAACACTGTCGGCTGGATGAGTTATCTCATTGCCCCACCACTTACACTGTTACTAGTCATTACTCCAAGGGTATTGTTCACTGCAACAGGGCAAGCAATAACTCATTGACTCCCTGAAGCTATAGATGATGGATTTTAGCTCCTGGGCTGCATTTAGAAGGCAGGGAAGTTCAGCGTAATAATGGGGGAATTCATTAGCCACCTACTCCATAGCATCATATCCTTAGATCCTGACGTTGTCTCTGCTGCTGTTTCAACTTGTTAGTGTGTCCCTGATAGATGGCAGAGGGAACTGTATAACTGAATTAGCCTCAAAGATAGTTCTGACAGCCAGACCTGTCGTTTCCCAGCCTGAGATGACACCTTCGGAGCCTGGAATCACTTAAAGACATTTAGATAAGCCCTGTAGATTGATCAAGCTAACCTTCATCCTGAAGTCACTTCATATGCAGGATGACAGGAGATGATTGGCAATTAAGTCTTTTATTCTAATCTTGACTCCTTAGTTAACCTCTTTTAATTTGGTTTATTTTTCTACTTGGTTTTCTAAAAAATGGCAGGTAATTTAATGACACAGATGATTATTTCCGACATTGACTTAGGACCATATGTAAATCATCCTATGTTACTACCATTATTATCACTTATACCACTAATATCGATTGACAAAATAGCAGGTACCAGACACTTTGTAAGAATTCTGTTTACATCTTCTTATTATGAACTCACAACAACTCATTGAGGCAGTCACTATTAATATCCTCACTTTATGAATGAGGCAACTGATGCTTAATGAAGCTAAAGAAATTTCCCAAGATAGCAGTGAGCCGGCATTCAAATCCAGTTCTGATTCTTAATTACTGTGGTACTTCTAATGAAAGTTTCAGAGTAGAAAGTATAGTGATGATGATTTTAATTCAACAGTATTTGTGGCACAGCAATTTATGTAGGATTGTTGGGGATGTAAAGAAATTTGATATCAAGGAAAGAGATAAAAAGTGTACATGTGATGGTTTTTAGATCGTGTCGGGTAGATGCCAAGGAAGGTAAAAGTCTCACAGTTTGTAGAGATTAAGAAATGAATACAGACAAGGTGGGTCAGATTTTGACTGATGGAATCGTAAGAAGGAACATTCTAGATGAAGAAACCAACATGGGCATTACCTCAAAGGAAGGAAATGCAGGCTATGTTTCCAAATTCATGATGTGTTCAGTTTGACCAGAATAAATGTCTTGAAGAAAAAGGCAGACAGTATGAGATAGCAGAAAGAGCACGTGTCTTAGAGCCAGTGGTGTGTAATTCAAGGTCTGGCGCTGCCTCTAGCCACCTCCCTGGCGTTGGAGGGAATCATTTGACTGCTCTGTAAAATGGAGATAGTAATAATAGTGATGCCACCATGCAAGTAAGTCTGTGTGAAAATTTATAATAACATATATATAACTGGCACACAGTAGATCCCAAATTAATGATGGTTATATTTTTAGGTATTTTTTTTTCTTTCTAGGTACTCTAGATCAGTAGTGAGGAAGATCTGAATGCCATACTAATAGGTTGCTTCTTAAAGCAATCAGAGGACATTGAAAATCTTTGAGCAGAAGATGAAAAGCTTAATTTTCAGAAAGATTATTTTGGTTCTGTTGAAAGAATGGTTTTCAAGGGGTTCAAGAAAAGTAGGTAACAGGTTATTATTTGAGTGGTCAGGGACTTACTCTCTGATGTAATCATAAGAAGGTAATGAAGATGAAACTAAAGGACATTCCAAACAGAGATAGAATTGACAGGTGTTGCCAGCTGGTTGGATGGAAAGGGAGAGAGGTAAGACATGTCTAGAATGGAAAGGTCAAATTTCATTAACAATAACAGTAAAACAGGGCACATATAAGAAAAACACATTTTAGGGTAAGTTGGCCAGAGTTTGACGTTAGTGATGCAACACATAAGGAATCCAAGAATCAGTCTAGAGATTTTCATTTGGAAATATGTGATGAGCTCTGATGAGAGATACAGGCAGAGGGAGGGACTCGAAAATTTGCAGCCTGAAATAGCAGTGGAAACTGAGGTTTGTTAAGATCTACAGGGACATAAATGGGTATGACCTTGGGAAATATGTACATAACTTTACAAAATGAAGGAGGAAAAGAAAGGAAGCTATGAAAAAAAAGGCTAGAGGGACAGACAAAACCTGAATAGTAAAGTGTACACAGGATTAAGAGAGGTTTTTCAAACACAAATAGGTCTAGAGCCATTTTTTCCATATCTATTAGTCAAACCTCTTTTGTTTGCAGTCAGTTTATAGGGATGTCTTCCTTGTCTTTATTGGCATTTATTACGGCATATAATTTGTGTCATTCCAGTCTCCTCATTAGTCATTCTGTGTTTCTTCTTTTAGTAGTTGTTGTGGGCATTGCTTACTCAGAGTCAGAACACTCTGGATCTAAACTGAGATCTGCCACCAGCCAGCAGTTACCATATGTAAATGGTGGAGATATAGATACTATTATGCCTCATAGTCTGTGGGGAAGATCAAATGATGGAATGCATACAGACATGTTCTGTTACCACTAAAAGATCTACAAAGGAAATAAGATCATTTTCATAATAATGTGTGTATGCCTACCGTCCAGTAAAGCTGTTGGTGCCTAAGAGACTGTGGTTGAAGACCTGGAAATGAGGACCTAAGAGATGATAAAGTGGTTGTCGTTTGCAACTGTGGGTTAGCAACCAAACAAATAGATCTGAGCCAAAATATGAATGGCCCAACTGTGGGATCTCATAACCAGCTATGGTCTTGAAATGATGTTTTTATTGGATACACATCTTTAGACCTTGTACCTCACCCCTTGAAACATCACTTTGGGAGAGGCTTCTGGATTTAAGGTCATGCTGCAGTTCCCTAAAGAACAAACCCCCGGATCCCATTGGTCACCTTGTATGGTGAGGCAGAGACTCTGATTACCCTTATCATTATCTTACCTTGGACAGCTACAAATGTTACTAATGGCCCTAAAATTACCTAGCCTTTTCTTAAATGCAAACTGCAGGACTTAGGTTATAAACCCCTTTTGGAAATAAACTCTACTGGTTGACTTCTCGTTGCTATAAACCCACATTCTTACCTGGTAGCATGCATATTTTTGGAATTACTCTGGTATTTGCTGTTTTACTCATTGTCCAGTCACCGTCCTAGCCATTTTGTATAAGTCAACTCATTCACTTCTCACACCACTGTCCAATTTAGGAGATAGATGCTATTTTAGAGATTAAGAAACTAAGGCTCACGGGATGAACTAACCATTTGTTCCTTGTGTTAAGGGAAGGAAATTAAATGGAAATGGTGGTATGCTTGATCCTAATGTCATACATACTGTTTCTGATACATACCTATTCAATATTGAAGTCAGATGAGGTGAATTTAGTAGGGCCTGTGATTTTTTTTTTTAATCCACACAGTTAAGAATGGCGAACAGAAATAAAGGGACGGAGCACAGCATTTTGGCTAAAGCAGAATACATAATTGGAATTAGGTCACTTTCTTTTTGGATTCAGAGAAACTCTCCATTTTACATTACATTTTATTGTTTCTCAGTATTTGTTATTCTCTCAACAGCTTTAAGGCACCCAATTACTCCCAAACCACTTTCTTAAACATCCTTGTACAAAACGGGCTTGGAAACGAATCTAAGGTTTTGAATGCAATATGGTGCAACTAGAGGCTTGCAATAACTTTTCCCCCAAAATTTTAACACAAATCCTTTCAAATGTAGTATATCTGAGCAGAAATTCCTAGATAAACGCATTCTCCTAGTTTATTGAGATAAATGCCCTATCACAAGTTTTCAAATATCCTTGCTGGAAAACACTAAATTATCTCAGACTATATGGAAGCACATTTAGTTTCCCTGTCGTCAGTATTTCATTTCTATATTTATAATTTAAAACTAGTATGTGTATCTTCACAGCAGCACCAGGCTGTCATCCACTGGTCTGTTAGCTTCTAACTCTACTGCAGAATAGAGTAAAAACTTGAAAGGGAGACCTTTGTACTGGATATCATGTTTTCTGGAGTGGGAGCAGATTCTATTCAACTTGCCCCTGACGTGATGCCTAATTCCAAAGGTTCAGAGGCTTTCATGTTTGCTACTTAGATCAGCAATACTGAGGCTGGTTTTATTGCATGGCTAAATAGCAAAGCTTAAATACAGTACTGAAGTGTGAAAGAGGAAAATGAGTTTGGTGTGATGTGTTGCACTGAGCACTGTGAATGTGCAGCGGGGGAGGGTCTTAGACTACCCACAAGTGACAGCCACCTTTAAAAATAAGGCGAGGGGCTCCTGGCTTGCTCATTCTTTTGAGCATCCGGCTTAGGCTCAGGTCATGATCTCGTGATTAGTGGGTTCGAGCCCCGCGTCAGGCTCTGTGCTGACAGCTCAGAGCCTGAAGTCTGTCTTCAGATTCTGTGTCTCCCTCTCTCCCTCTCTGACCCTCCCCTGCTCACGCCGTCTCTCTCTCTCTCTCAAAACTAAATAAAACATTTAAAAATTTTTAAAAATAAATAAATAAAATAAAAATAAGGCTAAAGTCTCCCTGAGGTTTAGCTGAAAATAGATACAGAGGTATATGGAAGTATAATATGACGAACTTGGTTTTAGAAAAGAGGCAGGTGGGAGGAATATAATTGCCAAGTTTAAAATTAGCCAAGCAGGCAAGGATTAGCAGCCTACTTTAGTGAAAAACAATTCATTCATGTATTTATTCATCCAGCTGCTACTATATATCAGGTAAGTTCTAGGATCTGGGAATACAAGAGTAAATAAGACACAGACTCCTGTTTTCATGGAGTTTACATTCTAATATGTATGAGCAGCCAGAACATGGGTGCTGCAGAATTTGTTGAAAATGCAATGTTTTATATATTTAGTTAATTGACATAATAACAGACTAGTGAATCCCCACCAAACTTTAATTTACATCTTTGCACTCCTCTCTATTTCCCAAACCTGCACGGGAATCTCTTTTACTCTTATAATCAAAAAAAAAAAAAAAGAGCAAAGGGCCTTTCACTAGCTGGTCTACTATGTCCACCATTAATGACTATACTAGTCTGTTCTCAGTACCAGAATGAAACAAAAAGGAACATCTTTACCCTCAGTTTCTGTTCCTTTTTCTTTGAAATGACTGTGGCAGTCCATCGTCTTGTTATGTAATTGTATAGGATTCCTTCAGAATATCCATCTATGTTTCACAGGCAGAAAATTGCTAGAGGCATCCAAACAGTACTAACTGAGAAGAAAAAAAACACACACACACAAAAGCCAAAATCAAATGAAAACTCGCCCTCCCTGGGAAAGAGACCACACTGTTTCCAGTATATTCTCCAAGCCTGCTTATATCATCACGTCTACATATTGACCTAGAGCTTCCAGCCTCCCGAACCCAGTCAATTATAAGATCCCCCCCTACGGTGACAGTATCAGTACAAATTAGGTCTTTCCCTTCACTTCACTGAATGCCACAGGAAACAGAATGGAGCCACATGTTTCCCTTTGATTCACACCCAAACACTGCAAAACACAGTGTGCGCTTCCTCCTTCAAGCTGTGTGTATGCGTTAAACACAGGCAAACATTGGCCTGAAATGCAGACACAGTAAGTCAGCTCTAGGGAAAGCCATTCAAGTCTTTTTCTTTCCTAAATCTTCATCTTTTATTCGAACGAAGTCTCGGCAGAGAATCCAAGAATGACATTTAACCATGATTCTCCAAAGAACAGTTAAATGTGTTTTATCCAAAATTGGGTATTTACCAAATCATAACAGACTCCCTTCTGGAACTGGGAACTTACCATCAGCTCTCTCCTTATAACTAACTCGCAATTTTTAATAAAGAAAACCCAAAATGCCCACTTTATCAATGGATGTGAAAGAACCTAGAAGGTACTATGGGAAAGTTTTCTCTGTATTTCTACAAAGAGCTTCTTTGTTAAAACGGAGTATTTGGTATAAGAATTATATTAACAAAGAAGTATCCTGGGTATGAACTTCAACCCTCGTTGGAAAACCAGACTTCCCGACGAGGCATACAGCCTGAGCTCTCCTGTCTCTCTCCAAGAAAACAACCAATATTGCAAACTAGTGAGACTATAAACCAAATTCTGTGCACATGGTTTTACAGGCAGGGGCTGGTCACCTGGCTTTGTGAGTGTAGTGACATCTCTATCCTGTACGGGCCAAGATCACCGGATTGACAAAGAATAGTTCATTTCACACAGCAGTAAAAATGTGTATGTTTGTGTTTAAAAGCCTAAACAGAACCACAGTGTTCTCTGAACTCAAACTCTACGGTTAACTAAAAGCCACCTTATAAACTCGGATCCAGACTTGCTAGAGTTTAGAAACTTAGCCACCGCTTTCACACAACACCTTCTGGAAACTCCCTCTAAGTTGCTGTATGTGCCCACAAAAAGTCACAGTTCTGTTCTCTTTGTCCTCAGAGTAGTTGCAGATTTGATTCCCTCTCAGGGGGCCTTCCTGCTGTTCCTGATGACTGACAGTGAAGCCAGAGCCAGCTCTGACCTCCTTACTGGTCACGAACCAGGTCAGCACACGTAGATTCCGGAGCATAAGCAGGGCAGCTGCTTGGGGGCATCTCAAATGGAGCTATTGCATTTGCTCCAACACCTCCTCCCTTTCCTGGATCCATGAATGGCAGGAATGAAATGTTTTCTTCCTTCTCTCTTCCCGGTATTCTGCAGTACAGCACAATTGAGCTCACTTCCACTTAGCTCCAACATGCTATTCCCGGTTTCTCGTCTCAGAGACCAAGGTGTCCTTTTTCTTCAGTTTGAGGAGTTTAGAGAATGTACCCAGCTAGTGTCCCATGGACCCCATCCAATACACAAATACATTTAAAAATTCAGGTATTTCATATACAACTTGAGATTTTCCGTTTCTCTTAAAAAAAAATTAGAAGGTTTAGCTACACTGGACCAGTGTTTCTATGTGACATCAGCCCACTGGAGACAAGGAACAGTTGCCACTTTTATGGACATTCTATTTCCAGCCACTGCTGTCTCTACCCTCTCTCTGCCTTACAAATCATTCAGCGTCTCCATTCTTCTCCTTCCCCCGCCACGCCTGGCTGTATACCTTTGACTTTATGATTCCTCTTACACAGTAGTGTTAACAGTTTGGAGTCATACTTTTGCATTTTATACATACACTGAGCTCTCAAACATTTTCATAGTCACAGCTATTACAATACTAAGTTTAGAAGAGCCTAGGGGCGTCTGGGGGGCTCAGTTAGTTAGGTGTCTGACTTCGGCTCAGGTCATGATCTCGTGGTTTGTGGGCTCGAGCCCCATGTTGGGTTCTTTGCTGACAGCTCAGAGCCTGGAGCCTGTTTCAGATTCTGTCTGTGTCTCTCTCTACACCTCCCTCACTCATCCTCTGTGTCTCTCTGTTTTAAAAATAAATAAATTATTTAAAAAAATTTAAGAAGAGCCTAGAAGTTGACTTTTATGTTACTATCCCGAGGGCACGTATTTGCCCACTCAGAAATACTTGGGACTCACATATCTGTTCCATACATACAATGTGTTATTTAGCACAGCACATTTAATGATTTTAATTCCATGGTTCAATTTATTTGTGCTCTTTGAGAACCTTCATATTGAACACAGAATGGTAAATGAAGATTTTATTGATTTCTCTGAGAAAAAATGGGTATTATTCCTACGATGTGTCATTACATATACTTTGCATAAAATAACACATTTTCTACATTTTAAGCATAATTTTATAATACTGGTGTGTCAGAACTCTCTTAATTATTCTTCTCTAAGAATCTTCACACAAAGCGCTGATTACTGAACCTTTCAGGTGGCGTCTGAGAGAGAGCTCTGAATTACTACAAGGGTGCGAGGTGGTGCCCATTTGAGGAACTCTTCCTTCATTTCTGTTTCTTACTCAAGGACTCTAGGCTGTCTGTATCAAAGTGCTTCAAATGCTTCCTCCCACATTGCTTTTCCTGTTTCATTCCTCAGAATGAACCCCCCCAACCCTGCCCTACTCCTGACAGTATTACCTAAACCTTTTCTTCCATTGCTTCAGGCCATTGCTTCCAGTCATATCATCTTCAGAGACTATGAATAATTCTTTTCCTTCAATTATATTGTTACCTTGAAGGTATTTATAGGCTGTGATCTAGTCCCCTGGAGTCATTGCCTTGCCAGACTTTATAAATTTAGCTCTTCCCACCTTTCCTCATATGTTTTATCTTCCAGCCTTTGTAGCACTGCCTTTTTTTTTTTTTTTTTTTGAGCCTATCTTTGTAGCTTCTCTGATATTTCAGTATTCTTCCCAAACTAAAGAGGTCAGAATAGCACATCACATCCCAGGTATTACTGTGAGTATCTGAATGTAGAGAGGGAAATCAAGTGAGAGGATTACTTCAAAATTGAACTTAATCTATTTGTGACTCAGAAAAATAGAATGGGAGAGAAAGCCAACAGGGAACTGTCAACATGTTTCTGTATATTTTAACATACTGTAAGGATAATCACGGAAGCATAATGGTAAATGATGATTTTTTTTTTCTGAGAGAGAATGTCTTGATTCTATTGGGGACTTGTTTCTGTCCTTTAGAATAATATTTTCTTTAAAATTCCAAGCTTCAAATATAGTTGTATAATCGGATGGATTTTTCTCCCCTAGTACATGTGCTTTTAAACCACTATCATCATTAATACTGTTGTTGTTATTATTACTATTGTTCCTGCCCCTGTGGTTTAAAATTA
Source organism: Suricata suricatta (assembly GCF_006229205.1). Taxonomy (NCBI): domain Eukaryota; kingdom Metazoa; phylum Chordata; class Mammalia; order Carnivora; family Herpestidae; genus Suricata; species Suricata suricatta. The sequence continues at coordinate 22,049,535 of NC_043708.1, read as the reverse complement.
AGAAACATGAAACATTGAATTTTAGAAAGCAAAGCTAAATTGCAGCGTCGGCCACCTAGGCTCTAGCTTTAAGTTTTGGTCCATGTTGACAGGCATTGGTAGCATTCCATCAATATGACCAATTGGGTATAGCCTTGGTGGGCACTGCCAAGGGCCAGGCCCAGCTTAGCCCTCTAGGGCATGGCTTCCAAACATTTTTGATTGTTCACACATAGAGAAAAAATTAACTGTATTCCATTTATAAATATGCATATGTTTATACAGTGTGCACATGTGCTAATATACTGTTTATATTACAAAACATACAAAGACATCAGACTTTTTTTAAGTTAAGATTTCATATATAGACATTTCAGTATTTTTCCCTATAATAACCCCAGTGAAACAATCTTGACACCTTTGGGGGATTCTTAGCCTCCTTTGGAGACCGCTGCTCTGGTGGGATCTCTGAACTGACCGAGTAAAAGGCCAATCTCAGCACTTCTCAGTAGGAAGCCGAGAATGAATAGTGAAAGGTGGAGGGCACCTGAGCTATGTCATCCAGACACTCATCTTAGAGATGAGGGTACAGAGGCCCAGCGAGTTACCTACCTAAGGTCACAATCAGTTGACAAGAAAGCTGAAAGTAAAACAAGTCTCATGATTGTCAGATTGCAGTGTGTAAGGAAAACACTGGTTGGTCTGCTTCAACTAGACTTTGAGGAAGGTGGAGACTGAGCTGCTGAAAGATGGAGGAGAGGGTGAATTAAAGGGTTGGTCTGATGGTGAAGTTTGTTTGCCTACATGGTTTCTGCTCTCTCATGCCCCTCCTATTAAGCCATCTTTTCAAAAATTCTTCAAAATTTCTGTCTTGGTCTTTCTTTCTGTTTCTCTCTCCAACTTAAAATTCAGAGTTTCTATTTAATAACAGACCTCTTTTTAAAAAATTCTAATGTTTATTTATCTTAGAGAGACAGAAACAGAATGCAAGTGGGGGAGGGGCAGAAAGAAAGGGAGACACGAAATCTGAAGCAGCTCTAGGCTCTGAGGTGTCAGCACAGAGCCCACCACAGAGCTCAGACTCACAGACTGTGAGATCAGGACCTGAACCAAAGTCAGATGCTTAACCAACTGAGCCACCCAGGTGCTTGAGTAACAGACCTCTTTAATAAGAACACGCTCTGGAGCCAGGCTTTCCAGGTTCAAATCCTGACTTTATTACTTAACAGTGTTATTTCACAGCTCTATGACTTTAGGCAAGTTACATATCTTCTCCATGCCTCAGTTTCCTCATCTGTTGAAAGTGAGGATAATAATGTCCCATGTGGACTGACGTGAGTGTTAAATGAGATGATACCTTGAGAGCCCTCATACACTGCCTGACCCCATCCTAAGGGTTCTTTAAATGTCAGCAGTCACTATTGTTACCATTTTAGTAATAATTTCTCCTAAAAGCTTAGACCACTTTGCCTTAAACCCTTGCCTTTCATTTTGTAGCATGCCACTACGCTAACCAGAGAAAAACATTTTCCTACCCCACTGTATAAACATGTGCACTGAGGTCCATGTGTATTCTGATGGCCCACATCAGTTCTGAATCCCAGGATAGATTTTCAACTGGTCTTCCATGTCAAACTGCATTTCTTTCCAAGGTGCAAACAATGACACAAAACCCTGTTCGGCAGAGCAGAAACACAGACTCCATATTTTTGTTTTTCTTCTCATTTCCCCAAGGCATCTCCTCTCTGTGCATGCAGGCCCCGTTCAGCCATAAGTCTGTCCAGCCTGAGGATGATGGCAGCCGTAGGGTTAAAGTAAGGTCTGTTCATCTGTCTGAACTCTCTACTGTGCAAGAGCCTGTGCTACAACCTTAACAACGTCCTCACATAACTAGCTTTCTCCCCTCCCTTGGAGTATTTCCATTTTCTCCAGTGTTCGGTATCAGGGAGTGTTATTAAATGATAAGGGGGTTTGCTTCCTGGTATGTATTGTGAGAGGCTGAGAGACAATGAGTGTTGTGACACTTTGGAGGACATGTTAGCACTGATTATGGGAACCCTGTATCAGAGAGCAGATCATGTGACAGGACTGCATCTGGTATGCTGCCTCCCTTCCCTGGAGAGTTATTAATGGGCCTTCATACCTGGGCGGATGGATTACGATGTCTGGGCAATGCGATAATTAGAGATGTGTCACTTATCATAAGCAAGGCCCTAGCACCCAGGGCTAGTAACTCTGTTCCACGTGTGAGGCAGTCTCCAAAGACAAAAGTGAAACTTGTTGTTGTGACCTGAAAGAGGCCATCTTAAATTGTCATGATGGGCACTAAGTAGTCATTGATATTAGATGTAGAAAAAGAATTAAAGAACTGAATGTTATCCCTACTTGTGTCACCTTAGAAGTCTTGACCATAGGGTTCAAGACCATGGGGTCTTAAGTAAGAGTTACTTAACTTGTAACAATCAGTGTTTTGATATGAGAAAATGGTAATGATATATGCTTTACTTCTCTCACGGAGTCACAACTCAAAGGTCATCTCCATCAAAGTAGTGGGATAGAGACAAGACCATTTTGTTTTATTTCCCTGTAATCCCCTCAATGATCTCAAATATAGAAACTATTATCCTCATTTAACAACCGGGGACCCAAAATTCAGAGGTTAAATGATTTTCCAAAATTCCTGCCACTTGCAAACAGCTGAGACAAAATTTAAGTTCGGGTGTACCTACAGCCAAATTCCAGGTTCTTCCTCATTCCTGGGATTTCCTAATGCCTGCAAAATCTGTCTCTTGAATCATTCAGTCTCCATGCTCTTCTATTCTATGGCACACTCATGTCATATTGGCCCCTAGAGTGGAAGGTTACACGATAAAACCACGAGATTGTTTTATCAGCTCTTCCACTCATGAGCCTGTGTGGTTCCTACCTTTACTAACAAAAAAGAAAGTCAGTCACAAAGCTTTGGGGAAACCACTGCCGCTTACCTGGAAAAATTTTGAGAGTTATTTACTGCTAGCAGGACCCTCAAAATCTTGCCAAGGAAGCTTTATATACTAATAAGATATGACTTTACATATCTTTGGGGAGGAATGTGAGTCTATCTCCAAATGCCAGTGAGCATGACAGGCAAGTGGCAAAAGTTTCCACAGAATAGTTGATTTGGGAAGGGTAACCTATTTTCTCTTAAGTAAGGAGTAAGTTCAGGTAGAGAATATATTTGAGCACCAGGAAGCATCATGCTCAGTTTAAATGTTATTTCTGTCAAATTCTTCACCATTTTTATATCATCTTAAGATTATGGATGTCTCTATTTTAGGAGACAATCAATTGTCTGGTAGACATAACCAACTGGCAATTATAGACCATAATAACTGTGATCCAGACCAGTAATAAGTGAGCATCTCCCTGTCTTCTCATAGATGGATTCCTGGAACTTGTTAGTATACCTGATGAACTAGGGAGTCCACATCAAGAAGGTGCCACTTTTTTGCTGAACTGGCTTGGCCAACTCAAAAAATAATATCAAAAAGTCTCAGCTCTTGAGTCCCAGTGTATTGTATCCCAGCTTCAAAAGAATCAATTAAAATCGAATTTAATGTTAATATTTAGTTAATATTAATATTAAGAAAACTAGTTCATCAGCTAGAAAAATCACCCCAAACCTAATTTTATGCATCAATAAGTCAAGGGAATAAAAACACATTTGAATTTGTCAGTAGGTCCCTAGTCTCCAATGCTGTCTCTCTTTTCAAAATGATTTTGCAGCATGCTTAGAGTTAATGCTAATGTATAATTTTCTGGAATATATTTACCAATGAAACCTTCAGAGAGTTTAGTGGTATCATAAATTACGTGAATTCTCAGAATATTATGTCTGGATTTCCATGGCCAGATTTTTACCAATCATATATGGAAAGTACTATGACATAGTAAATTCTACCAGGCTTCAATGAACAATCTCTTATGTTTCCTCCCAAAGAGCGTGCTTTCAATTTTGGAGATTTGTTGGTTAATAAAAGTTTATGGAGTCTTACATGTTTATTTATTTAGAGACATAGAGAGAGCATAAGCAGAGGAGGGGCGGAGAAAGAGAGGGAGAGAGAGAATCCCAAGCAGGCTCCACACTATCAGTGCAGAGCCAAATGTGGGGCTCAATCTCATGAACTGTGAAATCATGACCTGAGCCAAAATCAAGAGCTGGATGCTTGACCAATTGAACCACCCAGGCACCACCAAAGTTTAGACTCTTAAATGGTGCTAAGTGAAGAAATGCCAAACACATGCACAGTATGAATACCAAAGTATTTTTTTAATTTGAGTGAAATTGCCTTGTGAAACAGCTTAATATAGTGAACTTGACCAATGGTGGATGCCTGTAGGTGAGAAATGGACAGTAATTCAGGTTTTAACACAGAGGTGGCATTGTGAGGATTTTTAAATTCCAGAACTAAATGGATGATCCACTGAGAGGTAATGTCCAGACAGATCAATAGCATACAAAAAGATAATTGCTTTTCTTGGTAAATCCTAAGAAAGGTCTGGGGCTTTAGGGAAATTGAGAGAGATTTCTTTTTTTTTTCTTTTCTTTTTTCTTTCACAAAAAGGTAATTAATGAGTACAACAGACAATTCAAGGCAAGAGAATAGAATCTGAAAGCTTGAAAGCTGTACATTCAGAATGGATTTAGAGATTTACAGAAGGGCTTTAGCCCAGAGCAGTGCCTACAGAAGTGGACAGAGCTATGGCAGTAACAATGTCTTCTTGAGAGATGCATGCTAAAATCTTCAATTGGGCAAGTATCCAAAAACATTTGAGCCAATGAGGTATTCCTTCCAGCATAGATGTGTAAATGGAAAAGCGGCAAATATTTAAGGAAAAGAAAAGAGAAGGAAAGGAGAGGAAAGGAGAGGAGAGGAACGGAGAGGAGAGGAAAGGAGAGTTAAGTTTGAAGTTATCCTAAAGGTAGTCTATAAATGAGGCCTGAAATACAATCTACCATGGGATGAATGTGTTTGAATTTTACTCCAGTTCTGATCTGTCATGCCTTCTTAGACTGTAAAAAGTGACTATTTCATCCGTCAATAATAATATATTAAAAGATGTTTTATAATGTAAACTCAGAGACTCTTCATTTCTTAAAATTTCCAAAGGAGTTTGGTTTGACAGAAAATATTATTATCAGGTTTGAAATTATAAGGTGAGCATTAGCAATGTGTTTCAACAAAAATTTCCGCAAGGTCTATATTAGATAATGAAAATGTCTATATTAAATGGAATGATAAAAAGCTGGTCATAATAGGGACAGTGTCTGAGTGTCATAATTTGCTTTTCTTATTCATTTCCTTCTGCCAGATTACATGTTCCTTAAAGACAAGGTCCTAGTCCCATCTATCCTTGCAGACATAGTATGTACTCAATAAATGTTTCTTCAGTGAGTGCACCATAAGTGTAATATAATTATAAAGTTAACCAGTATGTATTCAATGTACACTTGATGTCTGGGACAAATTCTCTTACTAGATTTTTTTTTGAAATTTGACTATATTTGAGCCTTAACTGGTTTACTTGAAAATATAGATTGTTAAAGGGGTGCCTGGGGTGGCTTGGTCAGTTAAGTGGCTGACTTCAGCTCAGGTCATGGTCTCACAGTTCATGGGTTCAAGTGCTGTTTCAGGCTGTCTGCAGATAGTTCAGAGACTAGAGCCTGCCTCAGATCCTGTGTCCCTCTCTTGCTCTCTCTGCCTGCCTCCCTCCACCCTGCTCGCACTCCATTCCTCTCTCTCAAAATAATAAACATTAAAAAGTGTAAAATTATATATAGATACCATTAAAACAAAAACAAACAGAATCCTTTCTTTATATCAAAAGATTGTTTCCTGACACTCACGAAATTAATAATGCATTCTACCATCTTCATTAACCTCCTGTTTCATCTAAGAAATGGCTGCATTGAGGGGCACTAAGGAGACTGTTTTATTCTGTAAAAATTTCAACTAATCTCCCAGAAACTTGGAAACTGGTTACATACAGAGAGCAACAGAAGGGAAATGTGGGTTTCAGTTTCATTAAACATGATCATTTTCTGAAGCCATCTTTCTTGGAGGCCTTGCATGAAGGAGGCAAAGAGAACATCATTAAGATGGATCTGTTCTTCAAGGGACCAAGGAGGATAATATTTAAAAGTTGTAGATAGGAAAGAGTCAATTATCTAGAAAAAATAGAGATTAAAGTTGTCACTTTGGGGAAAGATGGTTGACAAATGTAGTCTGAAATACACTCCACCTACAAAAAATTTCTTAAAACTTTTGATTTTGAAATAATTTTGGATTTACAGAAAATTTGCAAAGATGTTATAGTTTCTTTATACCCTTCACCCAGCTCCCACCAATGGTAACATATTCTATAACTATGGTACATTTATTGAAATTAAGAAATTCATTTTCGTACAAAACTATTAATTATAGACTCTTCTCTTGGTTTTTTGACTGATGTTCTTGCTATGCTGTAGGGTTTAGTCCAAAATACCACATTTCACTTACTCTTTATGTCTCCTTAGTTTCCTCCATTCTGTGACAGTCCACAAATACTTTTTAAATGAAAGAATTGGGGTGCCTGGGTGGCTTAGTCAGTTAAGTATCCAACTTTGGCTCAGGTCATGATCTCATATTTTGTGGGTTTGAGCCCCGTGTCAGGCTCTGTTCTGACAGTTTAGAGCCTGGAGCCTGTCTTCAGATTCTGTGTCTCCCTCTCTTTGCCCCTCTGGTCACACTCTGTTTCTCTGTCTTTTGAAAATAAATAAGAATTAAGAAAAATTTAATTGAAAGAATTATCTAAACATATATTTGTTAAATCAATGCCATCCTTTCAACCTTTCCTTTCTCCACTGAACTTGAGCTTCAGTCACTTCCTTAGCTGTTGTTCATATTCAAAATATGTTGAATATTTTTCCATAGTACATTGTCAATGTATCAATGTGGTCACATGTTAAGGATGCATATCACACTTAAAACTAGAGAGTATACAAAAACACTCTTCTTTCTTCATCAAATGATCCTGTCATTAATCATTAGGACAAAGTATAGAATGGGGGGTTGGAAACACAGACTCTGTGGCCCAGCTGGCTGGATTTGAATCCTCACTCAAGTTGTATGACATTAGGCAAGTCACTTAATCTCTCTGTATCTCAGTTTCTGCATTCATAAAATGCTTAGAAAAGTAAAATGAATAAATATGCAAAACACATAGAACAGTTAATTGGCACATGGTAAGTGCTGTACAGTAGCTCTTGTTATAGTTATTACTATCCATAAAAAAATGAATGCAGGAAATCAGTGTAGAGTAACAGCAATTCCTGCATTCTGCATCAGAATGCCTGAGTTAACATCTTGGTTTATTTCATAACAGATATAATAATACCTGCTCTGTTTTTTAAGGAGTTACTTTAAGGATCAGATAAGGCATGAAAAAGAGATTGTAAAATGTAAAATGCAAACCTGAGCAGTAGTGACACATAGTATGGAGGAGGGGTAGCCAGAACAGGAAGAGTTGGGGGCCTCACCATGTTGTCTGGTCATGACAGTGGTAGAAGATGTGTGGGCTTTATTGGAGTAGTTTGTGTTGGTCACAGGTGTTGGTCCCTTTTCTTGACCAAATGTGATGGGTATGGGAGATCCAGATACCTGGAAAAGAGACTAACACTGGTGTTATCCCCTCATACCCTCACTGGAGAATGTTCCAGACATTTCTGTTGATGCTCATAGGGGACAGGGATAAGGGGACCCAGTGGGGTTGAGGGAATTCCTCATTTCACATTAGTGTTGTTAATTTCAGTCATTACTGGAAAGAGCTTTTAGAGGAAGCTAGCTATACCTTGCCTGCTTTCTAAGTAGCATCCGGCCACCTGGGGTCTAGTGCTTTAAGAATCTGCAGGCTGACACAGTGGCCAAGGAGTGTTCTCCAGGATAGAAGTCCAGGTAGGGTGTGGAGTGTACTGGGGCTGCCAAGGCCATGCTTGCCATTGATTTTCTGTTTTGTTACCAAGCAACTGAGATCTCTTCCACTAAAAAAAAAAAAAAAAAAAAAAAGAGAGACATACTATCTCCAATTCAAAGGGAAATATGTTGAGAAGGAATGAATAGGCACTTTAGTTATCCCTTAGGGAGAGCCTGCTGAGTCAGAGTTCTGAATTCAGGATCTCAATACAGCAGCAGGCAGATGGGGCAGATGGGGTAGCTTCAACTGGAACAATTACTTCTCTTCCTCACCCTCCTCCTCCTCCTCCTCCTCTTTCTCCTTCTTCCTTCTTCCTCTTCCCTTCTATTCCCACCTCCTCCCCTCCTCTCCAATCTGAAATGATAACTATATAATAAATACAAAGGATCATCAAGAGACCCAGCACTCTTATAAGGTATATAAATTGAGGGTCAAATTTTACAATTAATAGCTAACACTGATTGACTGCTTACTATATACCAGGCACTGTTCTAAGCATATTACAAATAATCCTTACAATTCTGTGAAATAAGACTGATTATTAACACCAATTTACAGATGATAAAACTAAAGCACCTAGTCATTAAGAAAATTGTCTATGACCATGGGGAAAGGAAGGGGGAAAGAGAGCTGGGGAGAGAGAGGGACACAAATCATGAGAGACTATTGAATACTGAAAATGAACCATGGACTGAAGGGAGAGGGGGGGTGTGAAGGGGTGATGGTCATGGTGGGGGGCACTTGTGGTGAGAAGCACTGGGTGTTATATGGAATCCAATTTGAAAATAAACTGTAAAAAAAATTGTCTAGAGTTCACAGATTCTAACTGAGTACTTTTCCAAAAGATTTCCCATTCAGATAACAGTATTTTCAATAATTAAGATAATCCATAAAGATTTTTACAATTATAATGTTATTCTGCCCCTACTCACATTAAAATGATATGTGCAAAAAAATTAAAAAGCCATAAGCACAATGATTATGATTGAAAGTAGTCATTTTATGTTTAAAAGGTATCATCTCCATCAATTAGTCAAATACTAAAATGAAAAAGAATAACTATAGACTGAAATGCTTGAGGGAAAGCATTGAGTATCAAGTATTAGGATTTTTTTCCCTTGAAACAGTGCCCATGACCCAGCAATCTGGGTCTGCTTTTTTGACAACCTAACTTACAAAGTTTTCTACTAAAGAAAAGGAAAGGAAAAGACCAGGTTATGACCTAATTATGTATCACACACACACACATGTGATCTTGGGCCAGCTAGGTCATCTGGTTTTGAGTACAGTAAACAGTTACCTGAGCTGATCAAAGGGTGGTGTTCTCTGAGAAATCTGATCTCAAGTGAAAAGAGATTCCCCGTGGATAAAAACCAGGGATTACATATTTTCAAAGACCAAGAAAACAGTGAAATGCCCTCAGCTAGACAGAACATGGTGTAATCGTTCATTCTTGGTTATCCTAAAGGATTCTGCGCTGCCTCGGGGCTGTCATTATGAACATCAGTGATTATTGTGGGAATTTGGGAAAGTGCTGGTGAATAGGAAGCTCCAATTACAGAACACTGGATAAAACAGCCTTTACTATAATTATATTGTGTTTAGATGGATGGGCCTAACCCAGTGTTCCTTAACCCAAATGTTGATTTTGGAATGAGTCAAAATTAGGGCTAAAACTGTTTGTAAATGTGTTTACTGGATTGACTATGGGGCTCCAAATAGAATTCAAATTATTCAGCTAACATCCCTGAAGTACCAAACCAGTATCAGGCCCTGGGCTAGGTCCTAGAGATCCAAGAGTAGATGAAACCCCCAAGGAATTTCAACCCAGTGAGGGAGGGGGAATTTTAATGATAATAAAAGCAGCTGATATTAACTGAACCCTTGCCAGGTGCCAGATTCTGTACTAAGCACTCTGCCTGTACTAATTCATTTACATGCTCACCACTATAACCCCATGAAGGAGGGACTATATTACAGGTGGGAAAGAAGGCACAGGAGGGCTAGGTAATGGGTCCAAGGTCATGCATGTGGTAAGTGGCAGAGCAGGGCTTAAACTCAAGTGATCTGATTTTACTAAATCACTGCTCTGACGTTGGCACTTTGAATAGCGCCTGGCTCATAGTAGATGCTTAATAAATAGGGTCACTAAATGAAGGGATATAGAGTGGAAAGGGTGAATGCTTTTGTGACATGTGTATAGAGCCTGGAGATGGTGACCAGTGAAGTTCTGACATCCTATCTTCCGTTATATCTGTGTCCCTCACCTAGGGCGCAAATGCCCAAACAAACTTCGCTTCTAGGAACAAGGTCATGGCATTGATTCATTGGTGCATTCATTCACTCACTCTTTCATTCTTTCTAGACTCCTTAGGCATTTATTGAGGCCTCCTGTGTTTGGTTTTCTGGCAGGTTTCTTAGCCACCTGCATATGTGAGTATGTGTGTGTATATTGAAGGGAGAATCAAGTACATAAACAATGTAATGCAAAAGTGTTTTTGTTTTTAGTAGCAGTTATGTATCTAGACTTACGTGAATTTTATTTTAGGATGCAAAGAAATCCTGTTTCTGCTCACTAGAAAGTTATTTTATAAGCATTTATCTTCACATTATCAGTGTTGGATTTTTCTTAAGATCACTTTTTCAAAATTCCAAGTTCTAGCAGACATTGGATCTGGAGAAAAGGCAGAGAAACAAAACAAAACAAAACAAAACAAAACAAAGCACAAGAATCAATACAGAGACTAGTGGCCATTCTCCAAATAAAACTTATCATTCAAAACTGGACATGAGTCTCTGGTTATCACTGGTCTTCTTCATCTTGAGTGAGGGATATTGAAAGAGACTGGTGTGGTTGCTGTTTAATGGAGAAGTGATTAATACTTTTCACTAGCCCAAGGGGTGAAATGCAAAATTAGTTTTCATTCTAGAAAAAAATGTTTAAAGGCCAGTTAAAATTATTGACTTCATGCATCACTCAACAATTATAGGAAGCATTACTGTACCCTCTTTGTAGATGATTAGAATAATTGCTGACCTTTCATCTCCCTCATCTAACAACACTCTCCCAGTGCCTTCCACTTCTCTTTGTGTCTTAGTATGCTGCCTCTATCTGATTTGCTAAGAGAACATCAAGTCTCAGCATAATTGGGCCATTTCCCTGTCATTCTGGTATGCATCTAATTCTCTCTCCTCGGTAGGTTCCAGCAAGGTCAATTATATGCAGTCAAATGGCAGAGGAAATATTAACAATACGTATGTCCTAGAACTGAATATATACCACATGTGTGCTTCCTTTACAGAGCAAATTTCTCCTATGATGTCTTAGATGAAGCCATTGGCAGTTTTCTTGCACATGTTGCCAGTGATTGCTGGCAATCACTAAAGCTTTGATTAGCAGCATAACTGATACATGATTTATATTGGTCTTGCTTTTTTTCCCCATGAGTGGTAAAAGATAGGGGATTTGTAACAGTATTTCCCATACTTTCCTGACAATCAGAAGCAATGGCAGCAGATAAAAATATGCCACAGACCTATGAAACAAATGTTTTCACAGGCCTAGGGATCCATATATATAACAAGCTGTTTAAGAGATTTGATCATCAGGTAAAGACTGAGAAGGCTTGTGCTAATAATATTCAGTAAGTTTTTTATGTCTCATGCTTTCTTGATTGGGGTAATGCCCAAGTGTCTTTCTTTGATTAAACTTAGATTAAAATAGTCAGAGTATCTCCCACATTGAATTTTCCCATTGTCCATTGCCTGGACTTTGAGAGAATGAAATCTTTGTAGGGATATTCTGTGATGAAGATGTCTTCCTGGTTTTATTCTTAAGCTGAATGAATAAGGGCTCTAATCCATCCCCCCTTTGTCAATACTGTGACAACATACATTGACCTCGTGACATTTGTCAACAAAGCTGTCTCACCAGCTAAGCTCAACCAACCTTACTTCTAAACAATTTGAATGTTTCACATTGTGAAGTCCACTTTGACAGAAGCTAAGGATAGAAAAAGCAACAAACATAAAATTTTACAGATAAAAAGGTCATTGGAGAGCACCCTTTACAAACTCAGAGCTATGAAAATAAAGAAACAGAGGCCATTAAGGGACTTGCCAAAGTCAAATGGTTAATTTGAGGGGCAGTTTGGACTAAATCTCCTGATTCCAAGCCTGATATTCTCTCTAGTTCACCATTGCCTGATTCATCTAAGCCTCCTCTCCAAGGAGGGAAGAATTAGACTAAATTAGTGACTTAAACCTGTGTTATATGAGTCTCTAATGAGACTCTGGGTTCATTGGGAGTAGAGGTGGGAAAGTCTAGGCAGGTCATAAGGTAGGGCTCAGACTTCCCTTCATTCTGTTTTTATCTGGTTGGTATTTTAAAATTACATTAAGAGTTTGTTTGGAAAAAAAAAACTGATACATCCTTTTTTTAAAAAGTTGTAAAGGCAAAGGAATAGATGGTGTCTTCAAAAATATATCTAATATGATATCTAGGGATTCTGAGAAAAGAGATATGTGAAAGCAAGGACATTGTCTTTCTTTGCCTTTCCCTATAGGATTTGATTCTTGTGTGTTTAATGGATGGTACTTATTGATCATTTCCAAGTGTGGCATGGTCAGCTTAAGGAATTGATACTTAGAAAGTGAGAACACCCTGTGCTAAAAAAAAAAAAAAAAAGAAAGAAAGAAAAAGAAAAAAAGAAAGGAAGAAAGAAAGAAAAGAAAAGAAAAGAGAAAGTGAGAACAGAGGGAAGAGAAGCTATTTGGAGGGAAGTTATCTTTTTAAAGTCCTCTTCAAAAAGCCAAGCTGAAATATCCAGTATTTTCCCCTAAAATGGAAAGATGACTTCACTCTATAAGCAGTAGTATCATGTATGCTGGCCTCTATCTACTTCCCTAACAGGTAGAGAGAGAGGGTATCCTCTCAGAGTATGAAGTGACCTTTCTCTTAAGCCTATTCTGCATTTAGGGAGACTTCCACACTCTTCTTTAGAGTTATAGAGTAGTTAAAAGTCTAAGAAAGATATACTTTGCCCTTAAATAATAAAACACAAGAGAAACTAGAAGCAGTTGTCCATCTCCCTGTCTCTCTTTTGCAATCATATATTTTCAACATTAACCTAGGCTGTCTTTGTATTCTTTGCAGTTGGCCTGAGCCCTCTTCTATGTTGGTCAAGACTCAAGAAAGCTGAGTGTGTGTCTACCTCCTTTCACTTAATTTTGGTCTCCATTTTCTGATACAAAAGAGGACTAGCTCTTTGTTTCCCTACTCCATTAAGATAACCATCTTGGTTTCCAAACCTTCTCTGTACACTGCCACCGCTGTTCTTACCTTTTCCCACTCAGCTCCCTTCACTGCAAACTCTCACATCTTCACGCCTCATCTGTCACCAGACTAGACTGACTGGCTTGTGATATAAAAGAATGAGTCAATCAAGCTGAATGCAACTATTTCCTTTTTCTTTTATTCTTTTGAATGATCAAAGAGTATGCCCAGACAAGTGACATGACATTTGGAGGTTCTGGTAGCTGGACCATTTGTGTAAGTTTTCTTATTTGTAGTCATAGCTCTTTAGAGTTTAAGTGATTGGGTTATCCCTTGACAGTGCATAAATTTCTTCTACAATATTTGGTGCTGAGTTATCTCTTTCTGATTTTTTTCTGTGTTTTTATATCCAGTTTAATTTCTCCCCTTAACTGACTTCTATTTTACATACCTTGTTTCTGGATGTACATGTTAGGTATATAGTTTTCCAAAGGTGATAGATCTGTTTTCCCATGAAATAATTGACAACACCATTAGGAAACAAATTCCAAAACCTCATTGACATAGCATAAATAGGATTTCTCAGGCTTCTTGAAGCAAATCCAACTCTCTCAATTATTTGACCCATTCTAACCTCTATGTACAGTGACTTTTTACCAAGAGAACAACTAATAGTTCAACTCTTTTTTGTTCTGCATTTACTGTTCCTTAACCTGAAATGCCCTTCCCTTAATCCTTCACCTGGACAATTTAGACTAGTCCTTTACAGCCTAATAGAAATGTCATCTGCTCTGATATGACTTCCCAGATGCCCATGAACAAAATCAGAGGTTCTGCCTTCTGTTTTCTCATGATACTAGACTAGTATCAGTGGAAATAGTAGTTTCATATTTACAAAAGGAATGGAGTTAGAGAAAACAGGCTAGAAGAGAAGATTGCCCAGGAGAAAACAATATTATTTTTAATTAGTAGATTAAATGAGAAGGAGAAAAAAGGAGAGCAAAGGAGAATACAGGACTCTTGAGAAGTTCCAGGTGTTAGGGAACAGGTAGATTGATTGATTGATTCATCACATCTCTCAGCATCATGACTGATTTTGTCCTATGTTCCAGGAAGTCTGTGAGGCATGGGGAATTCCCATGGGTATCCCTGTAACAGCTTCCTGCCACTATAGTCCATTAAATTGAGAGACCTTCAGGGGTAAACAAAGTCTTATTCTTCTTTGAAAGAATCTCTGGAGAGATTCTGAATTAGCTTCACTATTAGAGGAAGACCAAGCCCACATTCTAAGTACTTAGGGCAACTGGTCCCTTTCATCTCTGCACTCCTTACTCTTCAGTGAGATCCAATGCATCCATCCAAGCCAGATTTTTGTTATTCTCTCAATGACCTGTGCTCATTCATTCACAGTCCAAATGAGGTCCTTAGTTTGCTTCTACTGGATCATGTAAGTTTATTCTAAACCAAGTTATGAACTTATCTCTCCCAGGAAGTCCACCAGGATTGATTCAATCCATGAATCATGACTTTATTCCTTCTAGCTACTATAGGTAGGATTTGGGACACTAGAACTTTCAACCTTAATTTTGCCCTTTTCTTGATGTCCACAGATCATGTAACATTTTGTATCTAAAAATGGAGTTTTTTTAAACCATTACACATTTGGGATGTTTAATGATGAAATATAAAGTATTTCAAGTGAAAATGATGGTTTATTTGATTTACAAATCAAGAACTCACAAAAGGATACATAATCTATTTTTTCTCCCTCTTTCCCTGTAGGGTATATCTGTATCTTTGTAGTTTGAAAAGCAAAACGTAAAATTATCATCACTTTGATTTGTTTGCATTCATAATATTCAATTCACTTTGAAATACCAAATTACATTAACAGAAAGATGTGAAGAATAGGGAAGACTATTGCTGCTGTAACAAATAGGCCCTCTCAACTATTGCTCACACATAAAAGAGTTTTATCTCATGTGTGTATATATATATATACATATATATATATACACACACATATATGTAGTACAGTCTGGTTTTAGTAGTTAATGAGTTGGGGGGGGGAGCTCTCCTCTACACTGTCATTCTGAGACCTAGCCAACAAAGATGCTATTATCTTCAGCATGACTTTCAAGGGCTTTTAAGGTCAAAATTCAGGTTTTAGAAGGAAAGAGAATATGAATACTTTCATATGAGAGGATTTTATGAGCTAGACCTGAAAGTAGTCCAATTAATTTCATTCACATTCTACTAGATAAACTCAGCCACATGGCTACCCACAATTTCACTGGATGCTAGGAAATATTGTCTAGGATGTACCCAGGAAGAAGAAAAATTAGTTATAATGAAGAACTAACCTTTTCATATATTTTTATACATTACCTGATATAGTTTTCAGTATTTCTGGTTTGTACTTTGTTTTTCCTAAAAAGTTGTAAATGCTCTCTGAGCAGATGTTTCATATTACTTTGTTATGCCCCACAGTATGTAGTATAGAAGTCTGGGCAGATTGGGCACTTTGTGTGTGTACTAATTTTCTATTTCCGTGTAACAAATTACCACAAATTTTAGTGACTCAAAACAATTCATGTCTATTATCTCACACTTTCTATAGGTCAGGAGGGTGGGCACAGTTTAACTTTGTCCTCTGGAAGGCTGTACTCAAGTATCAGGGCTGCCTCATCTGGAGGCTCAACTAGAGAAGAGTCTGCTTCCAAGCTCATCTAGGTTATTGGCAGATTTTATTTCCTTGTGGTGGTTTGGTTCTTCAAGAAACAAAGTATTCATGACAATTTGCTTCTTCAAAGCCAGCAATAGACTCCTAGCAATATAGAGTCTTATATAATGTAAGGTAATCACAAGAGTGACATCCCAATACCTTTGCAGTATTGATTATAAGCAAATTATAGGTTCTGTCCATACTCAAGGGGAAATATTATACAAGGAAGTGAATACCAGAAAGCCTGTCCACCTTGGTAATCATCAGGGCCTGTCCACCGGTATAAGTGACTGAAAAAATAGGGGCCTTTTTCCCCTAGCCAGTGAATTACCACTCTATCTGTACATAATTCTTCACACAAAACTGTGAAGAATTATCAAAGATCTCAAGAGAAAAGTGTTCCTTGTTGGCCAAGAGCTAGTAACAATGCTGTCAAAACAAGCACTCAGGAACTGTATTTGCTAGGCTTCACAAATATCTACCTTAATTCACATGATCATCTTTAGAACTGGATCAAGATGAGACCTGTTACAAACAAATCTCATTCTTGTAATACCCCAAGGCCCTCATTATATGGCATTTTGAAACCTTGCTGTCATTTTGAATTGTTGTCTTTTTTTGGCCCCCTTTTCTCTACTTCTCTATCAAACTCAAGTGGTATTGAATTTTTTTTCTTCTTAGTCTTCTTGTTTGACATTTTCCTTTCTGGTTCCAGTCATCCTTTAAGATACTCCTTCACATGTCTTCTGGGGGAAAGTCTAAGGGAAGGCTCTGGTATAAAACTTTAGTCTACATGTTTAACTTGCTTTGGAGAGTTCACCATTCACTCTTCCATTTTCAGACTTACCATTACCAGCAAGATCTACTGAGAGGAGAAAGTCTGAGAGAATCTGGGCTGCTTATTTATATACCAACTATGGAAAAAGATACTTTCCAACTACTCTCACCCAGTCTTTGGAACTCCAATAGTGACTTTCTGTGGTTAAATTCATTCAGGATGTCTATGATATAGTCTTATGGATATAAAGGTTCAGGGCATCACACTGAAAGATATAAGGGCTCTAATAGAGTGACATTCCTAAAAAGGAAAACCAAATTCTGAAGATACCTTCTGGCTCTGTGAACAGCTAAAAATAGAAGGATAATCATTCCTACAGTCCTGGACTTTTAAAACCAAAGCTAACCTGGAAGTGAAAATGACACTGAGCTATAGAGAGAGAAGAATAGAACAGACTTCAGAAGAACCAGCCTTTTTTTCCTTTTCAAGGCATTCATTCCTAGATTAGCCCATCTATCTTTAAGTTTCTTGTGATTCTTATCTGTATGGCATGACTTAAAACTGGCAGATTGATAAAAGGTACACAGAATCTCTCTGTACTATTTTGTAACACCCATGTGTCTAAAATTATTTTAAAATAAAAGGTAAAACAAACAATCAAAAGACATTAGTGACTTAGGAAATAGTTCCCCTTGTAAAAGTCTTGCAAATGAAAGCAAACTGTTTCTCTGAACACAAATACCTGTTCTGTGTTTAATAATATACCAGGAAGAGGAAGAGGAGAAGAAAAGGAGGGAAAGAAATGGATCAGGATTTCCATCTGCTTACGGGGGCAAACCATGTGGTATCTAATTGCATAAGCCCTGTCATGTTTCAGTTATCTTAACTGACCTTGCCTCAATTGGAGCCCAAAAAACACAACCCAGGAGTACCTTGCATCACTGGATTTGTAAATTAAGTATTTGTTTGGGGGTAAAGAGCTGCTCCTCGTGTGGCTCTTACACCCTAGTCTCCATTCTCTAAAGAACAAGACGGGCCCACTTGCCTAAAGAACTACAGAATAGAAAATCAACCCCACCCCGTTGTGTCTTACAAGGTTTTGTGATGTTTTGTTGACATGCCTTGACCCATGCACATTCACTTTGTGACTCAGAGACTGCTCTTTTTGTATTTTTTATCACAGTATTAGAGTGAACAAATACTTTGTAATTAGCATGTCTTAAGGAGTAATTAAGTGCCTTGGCTTTGATTCAGCCAACTTTGGACTCTGTTTTACGCTCTGCCACTTATTAACTGCATGATCTTGAACAAATTCCTGAACCTCTTCCTTGACAGTTCAATTTCTTCATCTGTTAAATGGGACAAATACCACCTAATTCAAATGACTTTATATTTTCCAGCATCCTATAACTTCCAGTGACTATAGCCCTGTGGCCATTTGGTAATATCTTTTTAGAGCTAAATCCTATCAGATTCTTTATGAAATAATAACCCCCCCCTTTTTTTTAAATTAAGTGCACTATTTGTCATTCTAGTCAAAGGAGAATTTTTAAGGGTACAGATTTATTATCAGCTCAGTCTAACCAATAGAGCCATTGTTAGATTGATTAGATTTTCAGACGACTGAATTTTTTCTCTTGAAGAAATGGTCCAAAGTCAAAATTAGAGCAAGACTGAGTGTCTATGCAACTCAGTCAATGAACCAAAGGTTTTAGAAAAAACAAACAAACAAACAGAGAACCCTCCTCAAAAATAAAAGAAGACATCCATGGTAAGTAAGCCCAGAGTTTGGTATAGCTCTTCACCAGCCTTCCCCTGTTGTTGAAAATGCAGTGCTTAGACCTAGTGGGTGCACGCACCTACAACACGGTCCTCAGGAAGCTGAAGATTCAGTTGTACTGATGAAACAAAAACACATGTCAATAGAAAACATGTGAGGGTAAATCAGAACTTGTTTCCATTTTCCAAAGATGTCTTCAGGGGCTTAACCCTAAGGGAATCAAAGTTAAATGAAACTACTATCAAAATGGTCTTGAGGAAAGGGATCTAGTTAAGGAGAGCCAGGATTCGTTGTACTTGAGGCAAGGGCCAAATGGTCAAGTGGAGATACAATGCCTGCTGTTGGAATGGATAGTCAGGCGAGGTATCAGGAAGGCATAAATATACATATTTAAGAATCTAGTATAGCTGAAAGCAGGGATGGTGATGAGATCATGAGAAGCATAGCTAGAGGACATCCTAACTAATCAGCACAGCCAGGTACGGTTTACTACCAGAAGGGAACTCCTCCCCCTTTGCTGATACACTGCAGCTCTCCTGTGTGATAGTTATAAACATGTGTGTCCTTCACACTAATTAAGAAACTGAAGACCAGAAAGGAACACAGACCTGGCCAGAAGTCACCAGCTAATATTAGGACTGAGAAATAAACCAAACCAATTTTTTGACCAGTGGTGACTATCCAAGAGGATAGAATTGAGAGACACTTAAATTTTTGAGATACCCCAAATTCTGACAGATACATTGACTCTGCTTAAGGCATTCTACTATTGGTCTCTGAAGGACACCTCTGAATGGTTTCCTGCCAATATATCCCCGAGGCCTTTTGGGAAATAAGACTTGTTCCAGCCTAGCTAAGTCTCAGGGCTGCCTGGAATAGGAAAGGAGGCTGAGAGTAATTAAAAGCAATTCTCAGCTCAAGCAGGGAGAGCCCTCTCTCTGCCTCATCAGTGTTCCTGTCACATGCTCTGCTCCATAGCGAAACCCCAGCTGTTAAGCAAGAGACTCATTGTAATGTCCAATCTGCCCAATCTTGAGTTGGTCACAGAAGAATATTAACAACCAAAGAGTATTTGGTTCTAGATTCTGGAAGGATTCTTAATTATTTTTTAAAAAAAGAAAGAAGTAAGAAAAGAACAAAAAGAGGCAAAGAGAAAAGTCCAGCCCAATTCTCTTTGCAGAAAGGATGGTCCGATAGCTTTACCTTTCTTGGCAGGCTGATCCATTCCATTTGAAACACAGCAAAGTGAAAAAAAATCTGCAGACAGTGATGCAAAATTTGTATTGAAGCTTTAGCTCCCCAACACGTCTCCAAGGAAAATATTACTGAAGCAGCTTCCGGGGGGTGTAAACAGAGACCCAAAAACATTCCTTCCACAAAGGTGAGGATCTGACTGTCATCCCAGTGCACACAGGAGACTGAGGAAAGAACATAAAACGGACATTTGTTTCTAGGCCCTCTTGAGTCTCTGGGTTGTTTCTTCCTATTCTGCATGCTTGAAAGGTGCCAGAGCTTGGTAACTCCTAGTGATTCCCTTACTACCAGCCATCTCAGGTTACCAAAGCAGGGGATTTGCTGTTACGTGTAGTGCTGATTTGAAATGATCAGCCTCAGTTACTTTCCCACTAGGTAACTGTTTTATTAATTAATTCCAAACTGTACCTCTCATCTCTCTCAATCTGAACATTGACCTCCCTTAGCCCTTGCAAACTTGCCCACATTGAGTAGTTCAACCTACTTTATCAACATACAATAATGAAGCAATAATGAATTGACCTCTATTTAGGTCTTGCCCCAAATCCTACTTTCCCTCTGATTTCAGAATTCTTGCCTCACCTGGATGACCTTTCCAAGCTCAGAGCAAATAACTTAAAAAAATTATTACTCCAATGTTTTTACTTTAGGATAAATTCTTAAATGGCACCCAAAAAAGTGCTCTGTAATAGTTTTATCAATTGTAACTTATAAGCACTCAAACCAATAGTTGATGAGAATATGGGCTTTAGAGTCTGCTTGGAGAGATTATGTCCTACCGTGGGACAATCTTTCCAGTGTGCCCAATCTTGTTTCCTTATAAAATAGATAGAATTGTATGATGTACCCCAGATGACTGTCATGAGATGATACATATAAAACTCACAGGACTGTGTCTGGCATAGAATACCCTCTATAAAATATTATCTACCATTATTTTTATAAAAGTATTAAAATAGAATATAATAGTTTAAGTGGCAGATCTCTGTTTATGGCTCAGTTCAGAAACAATAAAATGTCTCTTTATAAATCTTATAATGGACACTTATTCCAGATATAAACAGTGCTGTTTATGGTGTAATTGGTTTCAAGATTGGCAAATCGGCCAAACTAGTCTTGTTCACAATAGTGGGGCTGCAGCAGAGCCTATAATATGCATACTATATTGAACAGTATGTTTAACATTTGTTCTGGTGCTCGAATAAGTTGTCCCAAATTCTCTATTCTTTGTCACCACTGCCACACCTCCATCTGATGCCACGTCAGTCTCCTTTAGAATGGAAGCTCCCACCTATTAGAAATTCCATGCATATAATCTGTTCTGTATGGCATGGCACCTGTGTACTTTTCCAAAAATGATGGAGGAATATATTTTGACATGTCAATCTGTGATGATCTAATGAAACATCATGAAACACTTAAAGTCTTAGCAAAAGAAAAGAATTGATAATATATAAGAGTATTCAGATAAATCATTAATATGGAATGATGCCAAAATAATGCAGAAAAAAAGTAAAATGATTTAAAGAAGCCTGGACTCATTGGGTAAGCAGAGTATAATCCCCTAAGAATGGAGTGAAGAAGAAAAGTCAATGAATCATTAGTAACTCATATACTACATTTTTTCTAAGGTGTTCAAACCATTATAAGTTATCTATTGTAATGATACTTTCTTTGGAATCTGATGTGTTTCTCAATTCTTGTGGTGATAGATGTTTGTTTCGTGTATCTAGATGCGAGAAGTTCTATCTTGTATTACCAAAGAGTCTGCGATGCTTTGAGGACAGGACAGTAGATTTTTCTGATTCCAAAGACATTTCACTACCCACTAAACCACCCTATGCCATGAGCTCCAAGAGAGAGCAATCGTTCAGTCTGGTACATTGAGGGAATAATCTGTCCTTAGCACTGGAGGCTGAGTGCAGCAGTGAATAAAAGACAAAACCAGTTCTGCAATATAAATGACATTTCCCATTAATGCAAGTGGATCCAAATGAACTAATTTCATTCAATAGTACTTTTATATTCTGTACTATATGGGCTTGGATACAAATTGTAATGTCAGTCTGTCAGGAGAGTGGACTGCAGTGCATAATTACAAGTTCTTGTTCAGCACTTCAGGAGCTAATCAGAGCAAGGATGTGAATCTGTAATTTGCAAATGTGCAAAGACAGGGGTTACTGTGGCACTAATGGCTCTGCTGATAACAATTCTTGCCACCAAATCATAGGACTATGGGTGCAAGTTCTGCAAAATAATTTGACCTCCTGTTTAGCCATTTTATTATGAGACACCTATCCTGCTGGCAGCACCTAGGGATATTTTAAATTTAATGTTGCATAGTAATATAAAATATTCAGTCAATAAATTAATATTTACATTCAAAGGTACTGTATATAATCATAAAATGAAAAATAGACAAATTAGATCTAAAAATGCAACACAAACATACAGTGTATTTCCTCATGAAACCTGGTTCTAAACAACCACTTATTTCATAGGACTAAATCAGGAGAGATTAAACAAGGGATTGATAGAATAAAATGTATATGTAATTATCTATAGGTGTGTGTGTGTGTGTGTGTGTGTGTGTGTGTATACATTGTTTTTTTTCTTCTTAATTTTTTTCCTTCTAACATTCCTCCTTCAAATCTTCATATACTTGTCTTCTTTCTCCAACAACTCCATTCAGTCCCATTCTTGGGTAAATGGAGCAGGCAGCATGCTGGGGTGCAGTAGTGGCTTAAAATTTAAGACTTTCTCTAAAAGGTCCTAGAGAGGTGCCTGGGTGGCTCAGTCAGTTGAGCGTCTGGCCTTGGCTCAGGTCATGATCTCACAGTTCGTGGGTTCGAGCCCCGCGTCAGGCTCTGTGCTGACAGCTAGCTCAGAGCCTGGAGCCTGCTTCAGATTCTGTGTCTTCCTTTCTCTCTGACCCTCCCCTGCTTGCACTGTCTCTCTCTGTCTCTCAAAAATAAATAAAAAATAAAAAAATAAAAGGTCCTAGAACTTCACTGTCCTATCAGTTAATTCCACTGAAAGTCAAATGATTTCTGCTCATTGCTTTGCTCAGTTTAGGACTGCAGAAATAACATCATCGCTCTCTGCCTCACTCCTCCCATTATTTTCTGATTGTGAGCTAAGGCCGTTGTCTTTTAGAAAAATGAATACCTAGAACATCTCCATCACTTTCTTTGGTGATAAGAACCCTTGAAACCTAAACTTATTTCCTATGTACAAAGAGAATCTATGTTGGAAACTCTGTTGATATTGCATTTTTGTCCCAAGTAAAAAAAAAAATAGGAATTTCCACCTATATCACTGCTTTCAAGTTGAATGGTTTTACCTTGGGTGCTGAAGCTAGAAAGAACAATGGCTTATAATTATCTTACCGGGTAGTTGCAAGAGACTCAGCCTAACAGAATTTTCAGATAATGTGGGTTCTGCTCAAAACAGAAGACAGGTCTTGTTTTGCAGTGAAATGACTCTCTCCTCAGAAAGTTTGGAATGATGCCTTGTATCTCACTGGCTTCCATAGGGGGTGGGGTGCTGGAATGCAAAGAATAGGTGCTTTTCATATTTTCATATTTGTAGGTTTAGATCTTAGTTCTGCAGCGGACTCATTATGGGCCTGAGTGAAAATTATTTAACTCCTCAGCCTTGTTTCCTCATTTACAAAGAAAGAGAGATGATAATGCATGGGACAGAGCACTCTAGGACCGAGGGAGATGAAAACACCCAGCTCCTATTGTGCTCCCATACGGTGTGGTGTGGGTTCCTGGAGCAACAGGCTCTTAGACTGAGCTTAGTGTGCAAGATGCTTATTAAGGAGTGTTCAGAGATGAACCCATGCGGGAGAAGAAGGCAGCGAGATGGGGCAGAGGGGGAAAGTGAGGCTTCTCCAAGCACAAGGGCAGCCTCAGCCAACCTCACAAGGAGCTCTGGAGCTAGAATAGCCTTTGGGAGGGGCGCCTGGGTGGCTCAGTCGTTTAAGCCTCTGACGTTGGCTCAGGTCAGATCTCGTGTTTGTGGGTTCGAGCCCCGCGTCAGGCTTTGTGCTGGCAGCTAGCTCAGAGCCTGGAGCCTGCTTCCGGTTCTGTGTCTCCTTCTCTCTCTGCCCCTCCCCCTCTCATGCTCTGTCTCTCTCTGTATCAAAAATAAATAAAAAAAACATTTAAAACATTTTAGAATAGCCTTTGGGAGTTCTCCTGAGTTGGGCTGAGAAGGCCAGGTTCTGGGGCTCCTGCAATGATCAGTCCCTGTATATGGACTGTTCCAGGAAAGGGGACAGTGATCTTGGGCAAGAAGGGCCACTGAAACTGAGGCTGACCTTGAAGAGGCAGATGGCTGCAAGCCATCTGCTGACCACATTCCCAGGAAGTGGGGCAACAGGGCTTTCATTTAAGGAAGATGGCACATCAAGGTACCTACATAGTCCCCAGTAATAAAGGCTAGTTTCTGATATGTGCTTACTATCCATACTGTTTCCCTCCTCCTCCTCCTCTTCCTATCCATTGTCTTCATCTCTCTCTTCTCCTCCTACATCTTCCTTTTTCTCTTCCTCTTCTTTGGGCTTTTTTGTTGTACTTTAAAGAATTAAACTCCTATATGAAACGAATCTTTTTCCCTTACAGAGTACCTTGAGGTGTTCCAAGTATGAAAAACAAGGGCTCTTTTCCCATTAATGGGCAATGACACTTTGACAGATACGTGAGCAATTCTGCATTGATTCACCAGGAAAACCACAGCAGAGTGCAGTCAGCATTGTTCAGCCTGGCATAAAGTACATATGTTCTCTAAAGAGGCTTCTTCCTTCCCTTCTGGAGGATTTGTGTGTTTAAACTTAGGGAGACTAACTCCAAACACATTTATGCAAAGGGATGTCCGGCTAAGAGTAAAAGGTGGACTAACAAGGAAAGTGCCTTGTAGACTATGACCTTTCAAGCCAAACTGTCCCTAGAGAAATTATCTGAATTTACAGAACACTTTAGAACTCCAGTGAGCCAGGCCTCTGGCTCTCTTCCTCGAGGGCACTACAAAACTCAGGTCTTTGCAGATCACTTAAGTCCTTAGCACTCCTTCTACTGAAGGTTGGCAATAATGGCAATGGCAATAATCTCTGGGGTCAGAGGGCCCCCAGTTTGTAGTAGAGTGAATGCTCCCTGCTCTCCAAGTGACCTCAATCCCTGCCCTGGGCAGATTGAAAGGAGATAGTGGGCAGGTACTCTCTAGTCACACAAGAGTTTGTAAATATATTTTTAAAAGTCCAACTGGCACCGTCTGCTCAGCTAACAGGAGTGTTCAGAGAGCAGCAAGGTGTGAGAGACTGGATGGACAGATGTGTTTGCATCTTGGGGAATGATGCATTCATATAATTCTCTGTCGTTTGTTTCTTAAATTTGTTGGTAAAATTTTTGAATACATAATAACATAGTTCCCAAAGCCAAAACAAAAAATAGGCAGTTAATGCTTCTTCCTATTTCTATCTTCAGCTCAAGAAACCAACCAGTTATTGCTTTTCTTGCTTCCAGAATTTTCTTGTACATATACAAACAAATACAAACCTCTACTCTCATCAGGTCCTTTTTAAACAAATAGCATACTGTGTATAGAACTGAATATTGTTTTTCTCAGTTAATACATCTCAGGTGTCTTTTTATATCAGTACATTGAAAACTTCCTCATTCTTTCCTATTTTATAGCTATGTTATAGTTCATTGTATAAACATACCATATTTATTTAACCATTCCTCTGTTGTTTGCTATTACAAATAATACGGCAGTTAGTCTTTTTTGTGCCTTGTTTTTATGCATATTTAGGTGTATCCAGAGAATACATTCTCAAAAGGGGAATTATTAGGTTAGGGAGTATATGCATTTGTAACTCCAATTGATAACGCCAAAATGCCCTTGATAAGCAACGTACAACCCCTTAGCTTGTTTTCGCATATCTTACTAACAGAATGTGTTGTCAAACGGTTAGAAGTTTACCAAGATGGTATGTGAAAAGTGTCATTTCAATGCAGTGTCATTTTCCTTCTCTTATTTTTGGTGAGGTTGTATGCCTTTATAAATGTTTGAGTCAATTTCAAATCTTTGCCATGAATTGTGCATTGATATATGTTTGTCCACTTTTGTATTTGCTTTGCTGGTTTTATTTTTTGATTGACTTCTACTAGAAAGACTAATCTCTGTATTGTGGGCTGCCAGCCTCCCCTCTCTCCCCCAGGTTTTGTTTGTGTTTTGATTTTGCTTATAGCCTTGAGTTTTTGGTTTTCATCAAGTGGGATTATCAAGTTTGTTGCTTATAGTGTCTATAGTTTGAGACTTAGAAAAGAGACTTTTTATATTCTAAGGTTTAAAGTAATTCTCATATTTTCTTTTGGCACTAATTTGTTTTCAATGTTTCTATAATATTTTTTAAGGTATGTGGTATTTATCCCTGTGTAGGGTATGAAATGTTAATCCAAATTTATGTATTTTTCCCCATGGCTTCCCAGTTACCCCATGAGAATGTTTATATAGGCCATCATTTCTCACTTATACCACTTCTTACGACATTCTGAGTTCTCAAATGCTGGGGGTCTGTTTCCAGACTTTTATTCTGCTATGTTGGTCTGTCTGTCCATGTGCATTTTTAAATTGTGGAATCTATGTAATAAATTTCAAAATCAAGGAGGGCTAGTTCTTTCTTACTATTCTACCTTTCAGAGTTTTTTGACTTTTCCCATTTTTTTAAATATATAAACTGTAGAATCGGTTTCTTCAGTTTAACAGAAGGTATGGTGTGTGTAGCTATGTGTATATATGCATACATATGTATATATGTCATATAAAACATATAAAACAAGAACATGTATGTTTTATATTGAGATAAGGTTAGTTTATAAATTAAAGAGAATTATAATTTTATGGCCTTTATTAGTCTTTCTGTTCAAGGACACGATATGTAATTTATTTTGCTTAAATTTTAGTTTATGCCCTTTATGTAAATCTCACATTTTGTTGTTAGCTTCATTCCTAAAAGTTTTTTTTCTTCTTTAAACATTATTATAAATGAGTCTTTTCTCTCATTGCCTCTTCTAATGAGCTGTTTGTACATATGAAGGCCATGGATTAAGGCACACTAATTTTGTTCTCTGCCACCTTACAGAATTTTGTTGATAATAGTTTTCCAGTTGTTCCTTGAGAACTCCGTGTATTCAATCTTATCATCTGCAGATAATTTAATTGCTTTCTTTCTAGTTTTTATATATCTAGTATCTCTAATTTAAATGCCTTGGCTGATAATCTGATACATTAGGATAATAATGGAACTGCAATTTCCTTAACTTTGTTCCTGACCTTAGAAAGAGTGATTCTGGTGTTTCTCCAACCATCATGAGGCCAACTTTTAGAAATATAAACCTATGGTTTCCTAACATTTAATGGTCTAGTTTTTGAATTCTCAAATGAAATCCCATTAGTCTTGAGTTTTATTTATAATGTGGGGCTGGATTCTTCTTGCTAACTATTATTGTTTGTTCTTTTTATACTCTCTTTTACAATTTATTTAGTATTGGAATCCTCTATCTTTTAAAGGCATGGAATGATTTTTCTATGAAATTTTTGGGTGTAATTCTTTCTCTTTCTGGATGGGGCTCAAATCAAACTTTTTATCTGATCTATGAAAATGGATGTTTTTATTTTGTCTCTTTTTACAACTTGTTTTAGTCAATTACTTCTTCCTAGAATATTCTCTCTACTTCTCTTTTCAAATGTATTTGTACAGAGTTAAGGCTATATTCTCCTACTCAATGTTTACTTCCTACTTATCATTTCTAACTGTAGTTACCTATAGTTTTCTCTTTTTTAATGATATGATAATCTAATATATTATCCCTAATTGTTTTCCAAAACAAACTTTTAGATATATTGATTCTACCACTTATGTATATCCTAACTTAGTCAGTACACCCTTTACCATTGTAAATTATTCCTTTATGGTTTTCTTAAATATATTTTGTTGTTTAAAAAAAATAGTGTTGGGGCATCTGGGTGGCTCAGTAGGTTGAGCGTCCAACTTTGGCTCAGGTCATGACCTCACAGTTCATGCGGGTTTGAGCCCCGCATCAGGCTCTGTGCTGACAGCTCAGAGCCTGGATCCTGCTTCCGATTCTGTGTGTCCCTCTCTCTCTGCCCCTCCCCTGCTCATGCTCTGTCTCTCTCTGTCTTTCAAAAAAACTAAATAAAGGATTAAAAAAAATTTAATGATGTCAAATATTTAGTTGTTTTAGTTTTATTATTTCTGCCTCTTGATATAAATATTTATGACTATACATTTTCTCTAAGCACTGCTTTTCCTATTTCCCATTGTTATGATATGTAGTGCTTTCATAGTCTTGTTTTTCTAGGCAACTTGTAAATTTGGTTTGTATTTCATTTAACACTGGAGTTAAGAGAGTATATCAAGATTCCCAGTTGGAATTGGCTTATTTTTCTGATTTTGTTGTTAATACCTAGTTACTACCATGTGATTAGAAAATGTGGACTATGCTTCTTTTTTGGAAAGGAGAAGTTGCAGTTTCCTTTTTGGACAATATATGGTTACATTTGTGGTTGTTATGTGGATTCTTGAAAAGAAAGTATAGTCTGTATTTTTAATGCATAAAGGTTGAAATGAACTGACATACCTTATTAATTATATTACTTCTGTGAATTATATCATTTTTAATACTTCCTCTGTCATTGAATATGCACGGTAGCTAAAAGTGCCCTACTGCTGGTGGTTTGCAGGGTATTTTTCCTACTAACTTTTGAATTTTTAGAATATTATATTATTATGTTGTTTGGTTCACAAATGTTTATAATTCTGATGTTTTTATTGTGAACTGCAGCTTTTAACATTTTTGAAACATACTGTATTTTTCAGCTAATGAGTATCTTAATTTTTTAATGTTTTTTATTTATTTTTGAGAGACAGAGAGAGACAGTGCGAGCGGGGGATGGCCAGAGAGAGAGGGAGATACAGAATCTGAAGCAGACTCCAGGCTCTGAGCTAGCTGTCAGCAGAGAACCCAATGCGGGGCTCAAACCCATGAACCATGAGATCATGACCTGAGCTGAAGCCAGATGCTTAACTGACTAAAGCACCCAGGTGCCTCAATTAATGGGTATTTTAAATCTGAATCCCACTTTTTCTGATTTTAGGATTCCTGTCACAGAATTTTGTTTTCCTTCTCCTGACATACCTTGTTCTATCCTTTTATCTTCAATCTTTCTAAATAACTTATTTTTTAAAAGTCTCTCACTTTCAGAATAGAGTTAGTTCTGTTTTGTGATTTAATGTGAAAGTCTTCATCTTTTAATAGGTTAATTAAGTCATAATATATCTAATAATGTGACAGATATATTTGGTCCAGGTCCTTTCATGTTGTTTTCTCATGTATTTTCTCTTTTTCTTCAACTTTTGTCTGCCTGCATGCTGTTTAACTATGTGCTCTGGTGTGTGTGTGTGTGTGTGTGTGTGTGTGTGTGTGTGTGTGTCTGATTGCTATTTAAAAGAGTTTGCATGCACCTAACTGACTCAGTTGGTAGAGCATCTGACTCTTGATCTTGAGGTCATGAGTTCAAGCCCCACATTGGGCATGGAGCCTACTTAATAATAAATAAGCAAATATAAATAAATAAATAAATAAATAAATAAATAAATAAATATTTTGTATTTTCCCCCAAATGATCAGTTTTATAACTACAGCATTATATAATATTGTTAGTGTTCTATATGTTTAAACTACAGCTTCTCATCCAGTATACAACTCATAGCACAGTTGGACAAGCCTCTGGCCATTAATAGTCTTGTCTGCTCCCCTCAGTCCCTGCAAATATATAATTTCCTCTTAGAGCTATCATTTGAAAAGTATTAGGAAACATTGCTTTAATGAATATGCATTAGCTCTCTACTATGAGCAGTGAATCATAGTCATTCTTAGTGTTAATACAGAAAAAATGTGCATTTATTTCCGTTAATTGAGATGAAGCCTTTATATGTTATCTTCTGACTCCTGTCAATCAGAGAATTTGCTCTACTTCCTACCTTTTTCCTTCTCTCAAATATTTTTTGTAATATTTTTTTGTCTGAATTGTCAGGGCATATGTGACTCTCATTCTGGTCTGTCACATGTCCCCATTATATTAGATATAGTTCTTCATAGACTCTAGTCTGTGCTTACCTCCTCTGTTTGTCATAGTTTCCCCAATCATGTTTTATTGGCTAAATTTGTTTCCTTGCAGTTTCCTCAATATCCCCAGTGTTCCTGTATGTTAAGTACATTTGTATGTAGACTTTATACTTAAGCATAGTTTGACTGGGTATAAAATGTGGGAATCGTATTGAAGATATTTCTGAAAACTGACTAGTACAGTCCTAGTAAGCCAGAGAAGCCTAGCTTGAAGAGGCAATGTGTTTAATTTTTAATAGATGGTTGTCAGGAAAATATAGACAGAGTACATGGTTCCAGGCATGGTTCTTTTTCATGAAGATGAAAAAGAATATGAAGGTTTTATGGAAGATTGTACATAAGCACAACATAGTAGGAAAGTGGTAGATCTGTCCAAGTTGACCCTGGATAGGTAGGAGAAGATAGATCCTGAAAGATTTACTACACCAAGGATCTAGACTTCTTATAGGAGGTCAGAGGAAAGCCACTGAGTGGTATGAGGCAAGAGAAACACTTATGGTTAGAATTGCTTAGTTTAAGGGAGGGATATAGAGGAGTCTGTGAGCTTTGCCTTCCTTGCAGCTTGTCGATTCTAACCTGTGTTCTTATAGTGTAGACTCAGAAATCTCATCTTTCACAAACCAGTCTAATTGTAGCTTCCCTCATCACTCCTGCCAACCTCACTAGCAGTCTGGTGACTTTTGTACAGGAAAGTGAATATATCTATACAGTAGTAATATAGTTTCTTTAGTAGTACAACTATATTTCTAACTACCTTCCTATGTAGCAGTAAATAGCAAGAATTAAGGATATCTTAGTCATGATTTTTAAAGATAAAAAGATACCGGCTCGTCTGAAAAAGGGAAAAACGCATTATAGTTCTTGGGTACATATTTCTACACCTCTGTAATCTGTGAACTCTTTTTCTTTTAAGGGTATCACGTGAAAATCTTCACAAATCTAGTTGATATTCACTATAGTTCTGAAACATTTTCTTTCCCGGATGCTCTTTTGGGAACTCTCTGCTATCTCACTAGTTTCCAGCTAGTTTTGGAGATCAACCATACTTCACCCATGTTAAAGCTGCCAGAGTTAGCGAGCTTCAGCTAGAGCACTTTTCTTTATCAAAGATCATTTTAAAACTATCTTGTCAAATTCCACTTGTTGCTCTTTTATCCTCAGTCTCTATATTCAAAACATGTTGTCTTTATAGGCAAATTTACATTGTGTCATGGAAATAGTGACCACTAGAAAACCAGCTGGAGTCTTGGTTCTTTCCTGTTGCTTGCTTGCTTTCCTTTCTAGCTGAATAGCATTATTGGCCACTTCTAAAGGAAACTGGACTGTAGGATTTCCATTGGAGACAGGGGATGGAAACAAAATCATGTTCACAGTGTGAGAACTTGTTAGACCCACAGTAGTTAAACTCTGCAATTAATATTTTTTTTCTGATGTCTTCCATTTCTTTAATGCAATTTTCTTTTTCTTTTTAATTTTTTTTAATGTTTGATTTATTTGTGTATGAGAGAGAGAGAGAGAGAGAGCGCGAGCACATGAGCAGGAGAGAAAGAGGGAGACACACAGAGTCTGAAGACGGGTTGGGTTCCAGGCTCTGAGCTAGCTGTCAGCACAGAGCCCGACGTGGGGCTCAAACCCATGAACCGTGAGATCATGACCTGAGCAGAAGTCAGATGCTTAACCAGCTGAGCTACCCAGGCGCCCCTCTTTAATGCAATTTTCAGGTATGCACAGGGTTTTTAATCTCCTCAATATACCTCTTCTCAGTGAATATAGAATAAAAATATATTGCAGACTAATAGTCAAGAATTTCCTCATTCTCATGTTGAGAGCTGTTACCTAAAGGAGCAAAGCTTTAATAGAGTCTCAGCTTGACTCTTGCCATGTTTGCATACAAAATAGATAAGGCAGGTTTTGTTTTGGAAGATGTTAATTGATTTTGTCCACCATGCTGTCTAATGAGCCAATTCCCTGAAAATGTAGTGATGGGGGAAAAAAAAAACCTTGTTCCAATTACTGTTTAACTAAAATGCTTCCCTTCCACCTCTATTAAAGAAAACATGACATTTACTTCTCAGGACGTTTGTGATTGACAGCTGATGCTACACATGGACAGCCCTGCTTTCAGTTGACATTTGAAGGATTGCTTTATTGTTGCCAAATGGAAAGAGAGAGAGACAGAGACAGAGAGAGAAAGAGAGAGACAGAGAGAGAGAGAGAGAGAGAGAGAGAGAGGTTATAGAACTATCAGAATTCAAAGCCCTAGCATTTGGTAAATCCTTTTAACTTGACTTAGGTAATGAAGGGTAAAGGAAAAGCGTTGGGATTTTAGGGCCGAAGAGGGACTGGGTAGATTTCCAAGTAATAGAAATCGATTTTATACTGGAATAGGTTAAGAGCCAAACGTTCCTTCAAGTTTTAAGGGTACTGGTTGCTATGGGAGCTTCTTCTGTATCTACCGGCATTGCTAATGCTAAGACTGGATGGAAGCCTGCACTGGCTAGAAGCACATCTAAATTATTTGTCCTTGACAAAACTGTCCTGAAGATGAGAGTTTGAGTCTTGCCTGTGTTGCCTAAGGCTCTTAGCAAACAAAGGCAAAGATCTAAGAAGGATAACAGGAAATGATATTTCCAGTAGAACTTGGCAGTGGACTCTCTTTTGAGTTTACAATTGAAGAGGGAGGTGGCAGGTGGGATCACGGACAAGGAGTCAACCTCATTTTGGTTGTCTTTTCCTTTAAATTTCTAAGAGAAGCAGTAAAGCACAAGGACTTCTCTTCTGCACCACATAATCTGCCTCCAGTGAGTCAGTCTTATACTAAAAACCAGAAGTCAAAGTAGAAAACTTTCTGAGTGAGCCTTATTTCTCGAGATAGGGGGTAAATACATTGAAGCATGAAAGCTCCATTTTACATTTTCATGATTAATTTTCCCCCAGTACCTAAAAACAGTTCTGGACCAAAAATGTTGATTGATGATAAAGGAATGAAAGATCATACTCATGACTGAACCAAAAAAAATTATTCTGATAAGAATATTATAAATAGGTCCCACTGTAAATAGGCCTCTAGGAAATCATTTCAAGGATTTCCAGACAATATTTTTAAAGACCACCTAACAAGTATTCTCCTTTTTTATATGTGACTTCAGTTACTGGTTTTGGGTCTAGTGTAAGACTTACAAAATGCCGCTTCTTACTCCCTACCTGCATGGGGTAGTGCAAATCCCTAATCCATGAACAGAGATTCCTAGGGTTGGCATATTTGTTTAATGAGTTCTACTTCATCCTACCTGAAACTAAACACTCAAGAAACTTATTTTTCCCCTTGGTTGCAAATCTATTAATGATGGCAGCCATAAAATAAATTCAGCCACAAGCAACCCCCACGACTGAGTCCGTCAGCTCAGGCTAAAATATACCCTTTCCATATTACTACAGGGCTCTTCCAGGTCAGCTTTTAGGTGTTCTGGTTAGAATGTGTGATGCTCATTTTCCTTTTAGCATTGCACTTGATTTGTGAAGTGGGGAGAAGGAGTAGTGTTGACTGCTAGATCCCATCATTAACATTAACATTTATTGCCTTAAATCTCCCTGTTATGTACATTATAAATGTTTTAAGTCAACTTAATGCTAGGAAAAGGTGCTGGGTTGACAGACGTATATTATTATCATCTTAGGCAGGGAAGAGTACAAGTTTATTAGGAGCTTTCTACCTTTCAAATTGAGCAGGTTTCTCAAAAGGAAGTTCTGGATTACACAAAATCAGAAAATGAGTCAAACCTATTTAGAGTGGGTTGGAAAGAGGCAAAGGGTCTAGATACTGTGAGAAAGGAGATGATAACAAAGTATGTAATCTTGCAGAAGCTTCTCTATGACCTAAGCTTAGGTCATACCATTGAAGTAGCAAGTTATTTTTGCTCCATACAAAAAATACAAAGGGTCTTTGCTGAAAAAACTCTTATTAGGTCTGTGAGATCTATTAATCTAGTTCATGATTAAAAAAAGAATTCAGATTCTCAAAACTGTTCATTTTTTTGTCCTGTTATCATTCATCTCCTCTAGCCCTAAGAAATTTGCTCCTGATCACATACTCATTAGAATTGAAGAAGGGGTTATCATCCCCAAGGTAAATTTACTTATTCTTCCCATTCAACCAGCATCAAATATTTATTAAGGACCTGCAAGGTGCCAGATACAGAGCTGATTTGCACAGATATAAATCCTGCTGTCCTAGAGTTTAGACACTAATGAGGAAGAGAGTTAATAAACAAGGGAATAAATGCATGTAACAATGTACAGCTAAGAATGCTAGGAAAGAAACAAACATAGTAGATATTTTTCAAATTCTAAATTCAAGCATTCTACTATATCTGCTAGTGTAGAGGACACAAAATGAAAAAGAAAGGCCTACATGAGGGAAAGTAAAACCATTCAAAATTAAACAACAGTTGAAAACATTGAGACAGGGATGCCTGAATGGCTCAGTTGATTAAGTGTCTGACTTCGGCTCAGGTCATGATCTCGCAGTTTTGAGTTCAAGCCCCACATTGGGCTCTATGCTGGCAGCTCATAACCTGGAGCTTACTTCAGATTCTGTGTCTCTTTCACTCTCTCTGTCTCTCTCTTTGTCTCTCTCCCTGTCTCTGTCTCTCTTCCTCTCAAAAATGAATAAACATTAAAAAAAATTTTAATGAGACAAAAACTAAGAGATTTTACAAAGAAGTGCCCAATTAATTATCTAATAAGTAATAAGGTAACTGCTTTAGAATTTGAGGAATGTAATGTGCTTCTGGTTAGGGATGGTGGTTAGAGAAGGATTTAAGAGAATCTCAAGGAATGAAGAGATTATAAATGGAAAGTGGTCTTTCAAGCAGAAGGAATGCCATGGCAAAACCACTGGGAGGAGGAAAGCTTAAAAATATTAGGCTGTTGTGAACAATTTTGCAATTAGGGCAAGTAAAAGATACTGTCATAAAAGTAGGTTAAAAGGGGACTTCCATTCTTTTTAGCTTATCATATTAGAAGGAATTAAAGTAGTAGAAGTCATGGCATTGGTGGTATTTGCAACAGTTGTTTTAATAGTAAAAGAAAAACCCATCATTAACAACAATAGATTCCATATGTTGCTTCTGGGCTCAGAAATTAACTAGTTTCCTTGACAGAAGTTTGGGAAAACATATCTAAAGCTTTTAAACTATTTGTGAATTTAATGAAATAATTCCACTTTAAGGTGTTTATCCAATAGAAATACCATGAAAGTAAACAAAGGTTTAGTTACAGGGATTCTTCTTATAGTTTTTCATTGAGCATGCATTTTTTTAAAAAATTGCCTAGCATAGATACTCCTCATGGTTGGACTGCATCATGATTGTGTGATAGGTATAGATAATAAATATTCAGTTATTATAAATATACATCATGTACCTCATGTAAAAATGTTAAATTTAATATTTTAAGCTAACATTTGGTTACACTGGCAGATGTTTATAAAATATGGAGCAAAAAGTAGAGCAATTTATAAATGATTCTATTTAGTCACATCTATGAACATAACTGCATCAGAAAAATACGGGGAGGATGTATATTCAGATGAAAAATGATGATGGGATCACAGGTGATTTTGATTCCCTAGTAATTCCTAAAATTTGTACAGCAAAAATGTAGTACTTACAACTTTTAGTAAATCTAGGAAAATAATTTAGGAAACAAAAGGACCAAAAGACATTACAGACAGACTTTCTTAAATATTATGTGCCTTTGTGTGTTGAGAAAAAAATGGATGAGGTTTTTTTTTTTTTTTTTACTTTTTCAGCTAAACATGTGACATAATACACTCTTCTAGCAAAAACTCAGCATGGCATAATGAAAAAAGTATGATTTGGTGTTACACAGACCTTGGTTTTGTTCCCAACTTCACGTCTCCTTAAGGGTCTCATTTTGAACAAGTTATT
Organism: Suricata suricatta; assembly: GCF_006229205.1. Classification (NCBI taxonomy): domain Eukaryota; kingdom Metazoa; phylum Chordata; class Mammalia; order Carnivora; family Herpestidae; genus Suricata; species Suricata suricatta. The sequence goes on along the minus strand of NC_043708.1, from coordinate 22,013,584 downwards.
TAATGTATGTGAGCCACACTCTTCTCTTCAGAAAGCAGAGAATGGGGATTTGTGTATTAAATGGCCAGTACAGCACCTGTGTCAGAGGATTCTCTTACATGTTAGTGGGAAATGAAAAAATATGGCTATTTCATGTAGTTAATGCAGTATTAAAGTACCTGGCCCTACACAAAATAGCAATTTTCCAATTATCCAAGTACAAATAAACTTTAAATCTCAAAAAAGAACATGTGATATAAACATATGTAATGGAATACTACTTGGCAATGAAAAAGAATGAAATCTTGTGATTTGCGACAGTGTGTATGGCACTAGCGTGTACTATGCTAAGCAAAATAAGCCAGGTCAGAGAAAGACAGATATATAAGATTTTATTCATATGTAGAATTTGAGAAGCATGACAGAGGAACATAGGAGAAAGGAAGGAAACCTAAGATAAAAACAGACAGGGAGTCAAAGCATAAGAAACTCTGAAATACAGAAAAACTGAAGGCTGCTGGAGAGGTGGTGGGTGGAGAAAGGGGTTAAATGGCTGATGAGCATTAAGGAGGGCATGTTTTGGCATGAGCCCTAGGTGTCATACGTAAGCAATGAATGACTGGATTCTACTCCTGGAGCCAGGACTACACTGTATGTTAACTAAATTGAATCAAAATAAAATAAAATAAAATAAATATAAAAAAGTATAAATTCAATTAGATTTTACTAAAGAAAATTAAGGTTTCCCTCCAAAATGTTTTTGGTAAATATTTGTGGGAAAATATACAAAGTGGAATGAGGTCTAAAGAGAGAATTTTGACAGGAAATTGTGTGTAAGAGCTTTCATCCTCTGATTCATTAGTCAAATCAAATAAAAATAAAGCTAATTTGTCAGTTAGCAGAACAACACCAAACAAAGTTGAAAGTGGCAACCTGTGTTCGTTCTCATGGTTTGAACACACAGAACTTCAAGTAATTACTTGTTAGGTCTTAAATTACTACTCAATCCATAGCTTTTCATTTTGCTTTGAAAGTAAATTTTCCTGGTTTGTTACATGGAGTCTGGGCTGGGGGTGGGAGGACGAAATACCTTAACATACCTTAAATATGCTTTAAAAAGTCATGTGTTTAGGAGGTTCAGTTAATTTTCATTAGCATCTCTAACTATAAATATTAGAAATAGTTGCACATCCCAAAGCCTACAAACATTTGCCCCAATTTCCACCTCGCTCTGCAATCCTTTGCTCAGAGAACTTAGGTTACTAGAGGCCTGGTGTGGGAGAAGCTGCAGAATTCATATCAAATTAAAAATTAGGGTTTTGGGATACCTGCATGGCTTGGTTGGTTGGGCATTCAGCTCTTGATTTTGGCTCAGGTCATGACCCAGAGATTGAGCCCTGAGGCAGCCTACTTAAGAGTCTCTCTCTCTCTCTCTCTCTCTCTCTCCTTCTGTCCCTCTCCCCAACCCCTCTTTCTCTCTCAAAAGAAAAAAAAAGGCTTAGATCTAAAACCAAAACCAACCTTATATGAAAAATTACACAGGATTATTTTAAGTTTCAAATTTAAAAAAAAATTGTATACTCTTGGAGTGTGTACATGTGGGGGGGGCAGGTATACAGGCATGAATAACATAAAGGAATTGGTGAAAGGAGGCTTCAGTGTTCTCTTCAGGTGGCTTTTGGACAAAGAATGTGAAGAAAATGTTTTTTTTTCATACTTTCTTCATATGGGCAATGTAGCTTTCTCTCTCTGCTTGTTTTCTTGGCTCTTCATATTATGATTTAAAGAAAATGAAGGATGTGCCTGCCTTTCTTTCCTCTTCTCATTCTCCCTGAATGTACTGCCCCAATTTTAGCTGTGATTAAAGGAGATAAACAAGGGAGGCAAGGGGCATCTGGGTGGCTCAGTTGGTTGGGCATCTGACTTCAGCTCAGGTCATGGTCTCACTGTTCACAGGTTCAAGACCCACATCCAGCTCTGTGCTGACAGCTAAGAGCCTGGAGCCTGCTTTGGATTCTGTGTCTCCCTCTCTCTCTGCCTCTCCCCTACTCATGCTCTGTCTCTGTCTCTCTCTTTCAAAAAATTAATAAAATTAAAACATTAAAAAAAGAAATAAGGGAGGCAAAACTAGTATGAAACCAAGGAAAGGAAGGAAATAGGATTGTCACTTCTTGTACAGTCAGCTGTTTTGTACCTGTGAACAACATAATTTTGCATTAAGATTCTCTTTAGAAGGGAAAATGGGACTTAAAGATATAGCACTATCACCAAACTATCTACCCTACTTATTTTTTTCCCAAAATTGGATGGAAAATGTAGAAACAACATAAAGATGATCCTCTAAAATGAGGGGCCCCTAGATTTCCTCTGTTTATCTCACAGAAACTTGAAGGAATAGTTTCATTAAAGTTTTCTATCTCAGGGCCCCATTTCCTCTTATCTTCCATAGAAATGTCGCACTGTCCTAACATATGCATTGAGAACATAGATAAGAATTCAACCCTCCAGTTCCATTATTGCAATTGTATTTAAATACACAGCTTAATTAGCTCTACTCAGCCTCCCGCCCAATCCTCTTTGAAGTGGCAAAGTCCCATTGCATCACTTCAGCTAATTTTATGCTCAAGGCCTGATGCTTCAGCTTTGTAGAAACCAAGGGTATGTCTGCTGCATGTGATCTGTAAGTCCAGATACTTGGTCCAAAGGAGCATTTTGTTCAATGAAAGACATAGAATTAGTTCCCTTGGATTTAAACTTCAATTAAAACATTCAATCATCTTTCACCAAATTTACCTTGCAAAATTAATTCAAATCAGCTTAAGAAAGGATAGGACATTGAGATATGCCTCCAAATAACAGAACAACATTATGTGTCATAATGTCTAGGTAGGGAAAGGGTAAGTAGGCATAGTGTTGTGAGAATTTTAGAGCATGCTAATGTTATAAAACATGCTTATGGGAAAAGTAAAATGTTGATGACATGTTGCAGAAAATGCTACATTGAAGTTTAATACATACCAATAAGGTCAAAGAATGGGCAATATGAATACAGGATTGTGAAAATAATACGGTTGTGTATATTTAGGGCATGATCTTTATAGATCAGTAAAGCCACTCTTACTGTGAGATGGGTTCAGACTAAGATATCTAGTCTAATACCTTTCCTCAGCATCAGTAACTAGATTTCTTTGTCCTATGATGTTTTGTTCTTAGTGTACCCCTGTTGAATCTCTGTTGGCTTGAGACACATTTGCTAAGAACAAGCATCAGACGTTGCTAAAATATCAGACAGGAATTTTGGTTCTAAAACTTGAGAGTACTTTGATCAAGTGGGGTAGAAATTGTGCACATCAGTTTCCCATGTGTTTTCTGTATTCTTTAGCCTATAGAGTTGGAGCAAATTTTGATCAATGAGCTGTGATCAGGGGTGAAATGTGTCCCTTCTAGGCTGAAGTTTAGAGTAATTTACATCTATCCTCTATCTCTCTCTTTCTTGTCATCTCTTCAAGCTTTAGAGATTGTGTTCTCTGGAGAGTCCTACATAAAGTACGGGCATGGCACCAATTCATATTAGCATTTAGTTGAGCAAGAAATAATGGGGGTGTGTGTGCTAAACTACAGATTAGTTTGTTACTGCAGCACAGCATCACTTATCCTAACTATTCCAAGAAGGTTTCTACTGATACTGAAATTTGATCATATAAATAGACCATTAATTGTAATATTTAGAAACTAAGTTATAAAACAACTACTCTACCCTGAAGGAAAATGAGAATTATGGCAGTTCTCATTCTTGGGCTCCTAGGCTTCATGACTTGGACTTTTGCAAAAGCCTCTACAGCCAGAACTTCCTAATCAGCACAGCACACATCAGCAGAAGACACAGGGAGTCATTGTAGCAGTCCTCCTAGCCCACGATCACTTGCTGAGGTAGGAGGCCAGATTCTCTAAACAAGGGATCATCATTTTTGAGCAGCCTTGTCTGCCTACCCAAGTGTGTTATATGAGTATTATCATTTTTTCTATATGCCATGATGTGAAAAAAGTAGAGAAACACCATGAATCTACATCCAGATTTAACAATGTGACTATCCCTAAATTCCAGAACTTATTTTCTTACTTTTTCCTTTTTTCTTTTTTTTTAAGTTTACTTATTTTTGAGAGAGAGAGAGGGTGTGCGAGTTGGGAGGGGCAAAGAGAGAGGAAGAGAGCATTCCAAGCAGGATCAGTGCTGTCAATATGGGCCTAACACAGAGCTAAAACCCATGAACCATGAGATCTTGACCTGAATCAAAATCAAGAGTCAAATGCTTAACTGACTGAGCCACCCAGGAGTCCTCTGGTATTATTTTCTTATACCCATTTTACACAATTCTTTATCCTCCCCATGTCCTCTCCCAAGTGTGCTATTAATTTCACAAAAATTTGAGAAGCAACTGTGAAATGTTTGGCACTCTTAAAAATAAATATTTGTGGAATTAATAAATGACTATTTGAGGCACTTTTTTATACCTCAATATTTCTTCCTTTGGGGGACTGCTTCTATTAATAGGGGGGGATTTTCCTAGCAACCCTCAAAATCTTCCCTGTTAGGAACAACCATTTTATTCCTGCATTTTTATTATAAAAAAGAAAAAACCTACAACTGAATCCTACTGAAGTATGCAGTGCCTCAATTTGGTTTTCCCAATATTTTTCTGCTTATCACAAGAAACTAGATTATAATATCCCTTATATTTATCAAGTGTTCACTATATGCTATGCCTAATGTTATATATATTTACATACATTAGCTCATGTTTTTCTCACCCCCTTTTGAGGTAGACATTGTTATTATCTTCATTAATTTTTTTTCTGGTCTTACTAAGAAATAACCGATATACATCACCATATAAGTTTGAGGTATACAGCATGATGGTTTGATTTACATAACTGTGAAATGTTTACTACAATAGGTGTAGTTAACATCCATTATCTCATATAGATATAAGAGAAAGGAAAATAAATTCTCCTTGTGATGAGAACTCTCAGGATCTACTCTCAAAAAGTTCTGTGTATGTCATATAGCAGTGTTCATGACAGTCATTATATTGTATGTTATACCCCTTGTACTTATCTTATAATTGGGATTTTGTATCTTTTCACCATCTTCCTCCAATTTTCCCTCCCTGCCTCCCACCTATGGTAACCACAAATCTATGAGTTTGACATTTTGTTTTGTTTTGTCTTAATTAGATTCCACACACAAATGAGATTGTAGAGTATTGTCCTTGTCTAACTTATTCCACTTAACATAATGCCTTCAAAATTCATCCACATTGTTGCAAATGGTAGGATTTTTCTCATTATTTATGGCTGAATAATAGTCTATCCACACACACACACACACACACAGACATGTATACACACACATACACATATATATATTTAAACACACACACACTATAACTTCTTTATCCATCAATGCACATTTAGGTTGTTTACATATCTTGGCTATTATAAATAATGCTGTTATGAACATTGTAGTACAGATACCATTTTAAGTTAGCAGTTTTCCCCCACTTTGGGAATATGTCTAGAAGTGGAATTGCTGAATCATACAGGAATTTATTTTTCATTTTTTTCAGAAACTGCCCTACTCTTCTCCACAATGGCTGTACCAATTTACAATCCCATCAACAGTGCACAGGGGCCCCCTCTTCTCTACATCTGTGTCAGTATTTGTTAACACTTGGCTTTTTAATGATGGCCATTTTAACACATGAGGTGATAGCAAATCATGGCTTTAATTTGCATTTCTCTCATGACTAGCAATGATTATTATCTCCATTTTACAGATGGGAAAACTGAGAGACAGAAACGTAAGGAGTTTGCTCATGATTGCATACCTAGGAAGCAGTAGAGCTCATATTAAAAGCAAGAAGTCATGGGACACCTGGGTGGCTCAGTTGGTTAAGCGTCCAACTTTGGCTCAGGTCATGATCTCACAGTTTGTGAGTTTGATCCCCGCTTAGGGCTCTGCACTGACAGCTCAGAGCCTGGAGCCTATTTCAAATTCTGTGTCTCCCTCTCTTTCTGCCCCTCCCCTGCTTGTGTTCTGTCTCTCTTTTCTTCAAAAATAGATAAACATTTAGAAATTTTTAAAAAATAAAAGCAAGAAGTCCAACCTCTAGACCAGTATGCCTAACCAGTATGCTATGCTGCCTCCTCATAATGGTAAAGTTCTCAGCCTGATATCTCTGTTTCATTCAGTGCAAATAGTCATTGTGTACCCAAGTGCTGAAAGTCACTTCAAAGGGAAGCAGCTTTGTGACTACCAACAATTATTTAGAAGAGGTGTGATTTTGAGATTTAAGAGCTCATCTTAGTTCAGCTCAAATCTCCTATTTGATAATGAAAATTATGCTGTTATCCACTAAAAGAACATTTATTGTGTCATCACCTCTTTAATTTGAGAAGTGATTTCACATTCATGTAAGAGTATTTTGGCATCTGAAAAACAGTAAAAATCCTCCCAGGAAATCTAGTGTTCTGTCCAAAAAAAAAAAAAAAAAAAAAAAAACAACAACAACAACAACAAAGACATATTTGTTATCTTTGGTGAGATTCAAAATATGTTAACTCCCTCAACCCTCAAATCAGTTTGTTGTACACCAGTAATAATTGCAATTATTAATAGTTAAACAATGTGTCCATTCTATGAGTAACTAATAATGGCCACACATGTAAAAGTGGCAAAAGAGTGGATAAATAATTAGTCTGCTCTAATTAGCCAGAGCTGGAAAAATAACCAAAGTAAAAATCCTCAGCTTACTTAATGCTTTTTATTAATTAATAGTAATTGGTAACAACCTACAGCAATTAAGATCTAATACCTCTATTTAATTTGTTAATGCGTCCTTTACTTTGTACATACTTTTTTTTTCCTCTAGGGGAAAAGTCCTGAATTGGAGACTCGGGTTCTTCTGTTCATTCTTTTCTATCTTCTACTGAGAAAATTGTAAAGGATCTCACAGTGTTATGTTGTTCTTGGAAGAGAGCTTAGAGATCATTCTAGTACACATGTATCATATTGCAGATGAAAACTCTGAAGCTTAGAGAAGTCCACTGACTTTTTTAAGTCCCCTTTAAGGCCATGGCATGAGTTTGTATTGGCATAGTTGAGTCAGTTGCCTAATTTGTGGCCAGGACTGGGACATGATATGGTACATAATGTGGAACTTTTGCATAAATAACTACTCTTGGGTGCTTCATTTTAAGAGAACCTGGGGTGCAAGGGCTCTAACAGTCATAATCATATAAAATTAATGAATTAAAAGAGGTTTTGTGTTTAAAATACCCAACACTTCATTTAGAATTTGTTCTATGGATACAGTGTCTGCTCTATACTAGACACTATATCTATAGAATAAATAAATGAATGTTCAAACTCAGCCTCTAAACTCTGTTTGAACTCTGAATGACACAGAGCTCAGAACTTTGCATGGCTTTTTATGTTCACTCTGTAAAATGAAACTCTCCTAGGGGAACCTGTGTGAATTCAATTCAGAGTTTAAAAACACAGATTTATGGGAGAGCCCCAAATCAATCAAAACATGACAGTGTTTAAAAAAAAAACAGCAGCAACAAGAAAAGAAAACCATGAAAAGACCCTGCCTGCCAAGAATAGCTTGTTAGCATTTGAAAACACCGAGATATAAGTGTATAATGGAAATGTGGCAATGATCATTTGGGCAAAAACACAATTTGCATAAGAATGAATCAGAAATGTCCTGGAACACCAGAAAGATGAAAAATCTGGGATCCTGTCGGGCATGTTCACATTGCTGAACATACACCACACCATGAAGCTTCCTGTGATCAGACACCCTAGAAGAAACATTGATCCCTTTCTAGACATTGATATTAGAGATGCACGATGACAGGTAATCTTACAATTTAGAGAAAGAATATAATATATAGCTATAAAAACTGTCAGAACTATTTCCTAGAGCTATTTTGGAGATCTGTTTTATTCTTTCATCCCCCAAACTCAAATTCATTAAAGTGAAGAATGCCCCTTAAATAATAATCTGCCATACCCTGGAGGAACACCTGAAAAAGTTAATATGAACCCTTGAGATTAGGCAAGTGGAGAGGAAAGAATTATGAAATAAAACAAAGCAAAGAAATCGTGTAAACAAATTAATTAATTGTCTGGAAGTGAAAAGCACGTTTGTAATTTTGCCCTTGTCAAAGGAAAATTGGAGTTCATTATGCTCACTGACTGACTTAAAAGCTCCTTCCTGCACAGCATCACTGAGAGGGTGAGTGTGCTGGACTGCAAAGCATGGATCATTTGCAGCATCAATTAAAATAGAAATTCATTATTGAGACCTCCAGAGTGAAGGTGGGGGCTTTATGCTTTGAGGATGGGAAAAGGCGTTTTTTTGCCTATTTTTGGTTTTTCCCTTCCTCTTCTGAATTGATTTTGGAAGCATTTATTTTGGCTTTACAGTACTAAGTATTACACCATTTTTGTAATAAATTGTGTTATTATCTGTCATGCATTGAGCACATTCTATATGCCAACGACTTTATATATTTTAACATCTTTAATCCTCAGAGCAATCAGGTGGCAAGAGATATCAGTATCACTTGAGGTAATTGAAGTTCAAGGAGGTAGATTTGAATAGCTGCTAAGTGGGGACACCAAGGGTTTAGGAGTAGGTTTACAGACTCAGAAGCTCCTGGTCTCTCCAGAACATCATAAGCACTTCTAAGGCAGCTCTGCCGTGCTGCGTTAGGGGTGTCTGTGTAACAAGATCATAAAAAGTATCTCATAGGCATCCAGACTGGGTATGACATATTCAGTTTTACACTGGTGTTCTATCGAAGGCCCAGTGGAATTACGTGTGGAATAGGATATATGCAACGTGGCCATCCACTGCATATGGTAACTGTTGGACTCCATTGAGCAGAAGCCCAACTAGCTTGTGTTTAAATATGGTTTATGAGAGGACTGATTATGTGTTTCAGTGTTGTGACACTTGCTTTTGTAATGAATTCAAATAGTTTGTCAGGTCTTGTGGTAATATTTTATGTTCTCCTACTTTAGTTCACATACCCTGAAATGGGTGTGAGATGCTTAAAAAGGATCACTTTCAAGGGTGAAGAAATGAGCAACAATGTTCTGAACAAAATAGATTGTGATCCATTCATTCATACAGCTCACATTATAAGCTGAGTACTATATATATAAATCTTAGAGAGATAAATGGCATGATCTTTACCCTAAAGATGTTACAGACTAGGTAGGTTGACAAACAGATAAATCAAGGTTACAATACAATATAAAAATAGCCAGAATAAAGGAAGGAACATGTTCTTATGGAAGCACAAGGGAGGTCATGTAAATTAAATTGGGGGAAGTCCAAGAAGGCTTTTCAGAAGAGATGACATTCGTAGTGAGTTATAAAGGCAATTAAGAGTTAAAAAGACAAGCAGGGCTTTGTCCAGGCTGAGTGATAAGCATGGGCAGAGAAAGTGGTTCTGCATAGCTGGGGAAGGGATATATTGGTTTTCTATGGCTCTTGTAACAAATGACCACAAACTTTGTAGCTTAAAAACAAAGAAACTTATTTTCTCAAGGTTTCAGAGTTTGTACATATGAAATCAAACTATCAACAAGTTGGCTCCTACTAGAGATCCTGAGAGAGAATCCTTTCCTTATCTCTCTTCCAGTTTCTGGTGAGTGGTAGACACATCATTCCAACCTCTGCATCCATCTTCACATCACTTTCTCCTATGTGTTTCCCCTTTCTGTGTCTTTTCTTCTTATAAGGACATTTTTCTTGAATTAGGGCCCAACTTCATAATCCATATGATCTCATCTCAAGATCCTTAATTATATCCTCAAAGATCCTTTCCAAATAAAGTCACATTCCTATGTTCCAGGTGGACATGTCTTTTGGGGTGCCACCCTTCAAACCACTATAAGTGATAAAACTAAATTAGTAATCTGATGAAGAAAGAAGCATGGCCAAGTCCTGCAGGCTTTCATGTATGTGCAAAGGAACGTGGGCTTTATCATGAAAGACATAGGAAGCCATTGGAATTTCAATGATGGAATTGCCATCTCTCTGGAAAACAACTATACTCTTAATGCCTCCATCCAAAGACCTTCAGGGACCCACCTGTAGTTGATTAAGTTGTGTTTATTACAGGTTACAGAGAGGGAGAACACATACCATGAGGAATTGTAGTGTCTCAGCTACAGTGTATCAGAAGAAACCTAATATAGGATTTGGACTTTGGTTGGGTGACTTGGGGGAGAGTCTAAGGAATCCTGGTTTGCTCTCGACTGGATGCTCTCAGAAAGCAAGGGCAGTTCCAAAATGGGTATCTTGATAAATGTTTGGTATTTGGTGAGTGATACAGAAACTTTGTTTTCATCTGTGAGTAGACAGAATTAAGACACAGCCGTGTTTTCCCTCATTGTATCGTGGTCTCAGAGTGACCCTGTCTGAGACTGGTGTTCCGTGGCATTGTTCATGTCTAATAGGAGAATGACACCATCTAGCAATGGGTGCCAGGCCAAGTTCCAGATGTCAGGAGCTGTTCTTTGTTTTTTGTTCTCTCAATTCCAAACTATAAAAACAACCTTGCCTAAAATTCCAGCAATGGTAATGAAGTACAACAACCCAAGCATTCATATTGTCCCTTAAAAGTCAGAATAAAGGTCACAAAGTTTTCTAAAACGGGCCCTCTGCCTTTGATTATGTGAGTGTCCTTCAGACTTCATCTACTTCTGATGCACCAGTTGGACAGCATCTATTTTAAAGACAAGAGGAGCTAACTTAAAGGCTCCTTGACTGGTGTGCTGTTTTATCTAACAATTGTGATAGCATTTCCTTCAATGTCTCTGTGCAGACTAACCCAACCGTGTCCCTGTGAGAAAGACCTCAAGTCCTCTTTATAAGGACTCTCTTTTCCTTTCCCTGGGGTGCTCCATCTATTTGAGTATAAGATATAAGTCAAATGCAGTTTTCTTTAATGAAAAACAAACAAGGGAAAGGACCCGAAACACTTTTGGCAAAGGTCCCTTTAGAACATACAGCCTTCACTGTTAGAGACATATATTTTTAAAAGAAGACAGAAATAGGAAAGGGCCACAGAAGGGCAGGGATAGCCAACAAAACCATACAGAAGGCTTCTCTGTGAGGGAAGATGAAAAAGGAAAGTATCTTTTTCAGCCCAGCAAGAAAAAGTCTATGACATAATGTATATAGCTGGTGCTCCTGGAAGTGACAAAAAAGAGGCTTTCTCTTTTCTCCTTGAGACTGTGTGAGGGTGGGGGGCCCTTTAAAAATAAGACAAAGACATTAAGACAGTTGAAAAGATGTATTTTTTTCCTCTAACTTATAATTAGTCTGTGATACTGGTTTCTGTAGATTCTTATCAAGGCAAATTGTTCAGCATGGTGAGTTTGGCAGATATCATTCACACATGTAAACACTGGGATATCCATCATAAATACAAGGCAGTTAGCATCCTGTTAGACACCACCTGATTGCCAGTTCAGGCCAAGAAGAAATTATTCCTCTCTCTTCATTGACAATATTACTCATCAGATGCAACATGGGGATTTGACACCTTCAGTGACATAGTCCACCATCCTGTTAAATTTATCAGAAGTCCAATTACATGCAGTATCTTCTAACATTGAGATCCAAGGCCTATTTCCTTTCTAATGTTTTGTTGAGGGAATCAAAGCCAAGGGTAGAGGTGGCTAGTGAGGCCTCCCAGTGTCCCCCAAGCTTCAGGTAGGCTTGTTAATCCTTGGCATTCCCTGACAGAGAGATGGATGTGTTAACAGTTTCTGGGTCCTGTAAGTTCCCCTTGTGGAGATTCCAGAGGGCCTTTTGTGCTCCTTTGGTATCAGAGTGATGGGGCTTGCATTGACTGTGACTGATGGCACGAGCTACAGGGTTGCCTGTATTTGGCAGGACATGTTGGCACAGGCCACCTTAGACCTTGAAAACTTGGAGCTGATGCAGAGGTGGATAAACACATTGAAAACAGATGTTGTAAACTCAAAGTTTTATAGGGGCCAGACAGGTAATAATGCCTGAGTGAAACTGGCAAGGTGGAAAATTGAAGAGAACAGGCCCCAAATTAAAGGGGACAGTGGCAACTCAGCTCCCACTGATTATGGTCATTCAGAGATGTGGATCTAGAGTTGTCATCTTTTCAAGAGAAGGTAACTAACTATGTGGTATGCAGGTTAGATCATTTGTAAATCAATTTGCCTTGTAAGCTACCATTTTGTAACCTCTAAGGCCACTGAGGCCTTGTTTCTTTGCTTCTTAATACCTGTACAGAAGCTCTGTGGACTCAAGTTTTAAGACATAATTAATTTCATCCCAATAAATGAAAACAAATGAAAAAGATATTCAAGAAAAATGAAAATACCTCTCAAAAGTCACAATGTCCCCATGGGGTTACGGTGGTAGAATTAAGGGGCCAGCTGTACTTCCAGTTCTCTTTCTATCCCTAAACATTTAGTGATGGTGCCCTGGTAGGGTTGAGTCACTAAAGAAGTACTAGGTGAAAAGCACAATGATCTGTACACAAACAAGGCAGAGCACAAGCTGCTTGCCTTAGAAAAATTGTGAATTCATTGAGAATATTATATTAATATGCATGAAATAATTACAAAAAAATGGCAAGATAACATAAGCAAATGTGGGTTGGGCCCTCAAAATCTATGATGACTCAATTTGTTTCTTTAAAAGTGTCTCTTCTTAATGATGGCCAAAAGTAGAGAAACCAGAAAAGAGGCCTGATGGTCATGAATTATTAGAGGATTATCATTTCTGTTGGATGAGTTTGGATATCAGCTGGCAAAGCCAATAAAAAGTTGGCCCTTTCAGGGGCGCCTTGGTGTCTCTTTTGGTTAAGCATCTGACTCTTGCTTTGGACTCGGGTCATAAACTCTGTGCTGCCAGTGTGGAGCCTGCTTGAGACTCTATCTCCCCCTCTCCCTGCACCTCCCCCACTCGCACTCTCTCTCTCTCTCTCTCTCTCAAAAATAAATAAAAATAAACTTAAAAATAACTTGGGTCTCTCAGACCTTGAAATTCTAGAAGTTAAAACATTTTGGGCAAATGGTTGGACAAATGGTTCTAAGGATGGCTATGAGTTTTATATGAATTGAAGTCAACAGTATTAAGAGGCAAATAGTCTAGATCACCCTTCCAAGAATCACTGCTTAGAACAGTTATTACCAAAATTCAGTCTCTGGAGTATAGCCCTGCAGATGATCTCATAAACAATATATTTGAGAATCTCTCTTACCTCAGGGAGAGGGTTAAGCCTCAGATAACCCATGAGTGAGGTCTAGAGATGATCACAGTCTCCTCTGGTTCAGAAGCCTCACCAGTGAGATACATAGTAGACCACCAAGTTAGCGTACCCTTGGAAAGCAACCCTTACTTTGTTGGTTGGGTTTTGTCTGTTTTTTCTTGTTTGTGTGTCTATCTCTGTTTGTATTTTGTATTTAAGCCCCATGGATTCCTGTGTTAGTTCTTTATTGCTGCTGTAATAGATTAGCACAAATTTTATGTCTTAAAACAACATAAATTTATTACTTTTCAGTTCAGTTAGTAAGAAGTCCAACATAGGCCTCCCTGGGTAAAATGAAGGTCTTGGTAGAATAAGTTAGTTCCCTTGTGGAGGCTCGAGGAGAGAATCTATATTTGTTTTTTCAGCTTTAGAGGCCACCCTTTTCCTTAGCTTGTATGCGTCCCTCCCTATGTTCAAAAGCAGCAACATCAGGGACACCTCGGTGGCTCAGTGCGATAAGCCTCTGATTCTTGATTTCAGCCCAGGTCATGATCTCACAGTCCCGGTATCAAGCTCTGTGTAGACTGTGCTAACAGCATGGAGCACAGTGATTCTCTCTCTCCTTTTCTCTCTCATTCTCTCTGCCCCTCCCCCACTGGTGCACACATACTCTCCCTCCCTTTCTTTCTCTCAAAGTAAATAAATAAACTTTAGGAATAAAACAGCAACATCAGGCTGAGGGCTTCTTGTGCTGTTATCTGTCTGGTTCTCTCTCTCTCTGTTCTGGCTCCCTTTCCCATTTTAAAAGACCCTGTAATGACATGGCCCACCTGAATACACCAGGCTACTTGCTCTATTTTCAAGTCAGCTGATTAGCAATCTTAATTTCCCTGTGTCATGGGAGGTAACCTAGTCACAGATTTCAGGGATCAAAACTTGGACATCTTTGGGGCCACTCTTACTCTAACACAATTACCAATATCTCTGGAGAGATTGTGTAATTTTTTTTTTACATTAAGAAATGGAATTTGGTAATTTGATCATTCACACTCTAAAGTACTTTTCTATGTCCTGGATAGGTAGTGTAATATTCAATGGAAAAGACATGGGCTTTGTAATCATACAAATCTAGTTCAGGTTGCTACTCTGGCATTTACAACCTGTAGAACTTTTGTCAAGCTATAAACGTATTTGAGACACAGATTTCTTTCTTCTGAAATGGGGAAAATGATTGTTTTGCTTAAGTAGAAATAATGTGCCAGAATCATATTAGAAATATAATCAACAGTATTATTTTCCGAAATCCTAGTTCCATTTTTATACTGCTGGGTAAAACAAATTAACTCTGTGTTTCAGTTTAATGAATTACATTTAATGAAAAACATTTCCCTGGGGTGTTTGTCTGATTTGCATGTTAGCATATGTAAGATATTTGAGTTTCAAAGATGTAAAAGTGATTTGTAAGTGCAAAATGGTGTGAATGTCCTTATCAGCAAACAGGTAATACCACCTTGGGGGAAAAGGGTCTCTGGAGAATTAAAAGATGGATACAAAGCAAGAAGACTCCGTCACTCAGAATTAAAAAAATGAATCTTTACTGTCAATATAAGTCTCCCAACTGCTAGTGCTAGTGGTGGATAGATTTTCTTTTCCACTAGATTTACTTTCTGATATACAAGTTTATCACTCAGGCAAGGACTATTCATCAAGCCATTTTCCATCAATAACCCCAGCTGAAGCCCAGCAGGCTGAGTGTTTATTATGCACTCTTAAAAGGCTGGAGCTCATTTGCTTCTGCTGTGGGGGGAAGAGCAGACTCAGATCAGGAGAGGAATGAGGGCACTCAACGAAATGGCCATTCACTGCAGTCAAGCTTGAATAATACAGAGGTGTAAAACTACCAGGAAAAGCTCCAGGTATGTCTGGAAATCAAATATTGATCAAGTAATCCTCTAATTTACTGACTTCTCATTTAATGATTGGATTCCCATTTATTCATTCAACAAACACTTGTTGAGCCCTTACTGGAGTTCAGGCCCTATACGAGGTACAGACATCATTGTGCCAGTGCCCACCTCCACCCCTAACACACACACACACACACACACACACACACACACACACACACACACACACATTCAACCTAGAGCCATGAGAAATTAAAGAACCTTTTGTTTCTAAAGATTGGGTGATCTTGTAAAATATCAATGCTTAAAATTACATCCTGTTGTATAAATTCTTGCAATAATCTTTTTCTGAAGGTGTCACCATGAACAGTAATGAGTTTTACATCAGTCTTCCTTTAACACTGTTCGTGGTCTCCAGAAACGTACCTTCAAAGAGCAGCAATGCTACTAATGCCACATACGCTGAACACACTGAAACCTGAATATTGAAAAATCTAAATTCAGGTAATTAGCAAGACAAATCTTGGTTCAAATTATACTAACATTGTCTGTTTCCTCGTTGGTTCTATGATGTGCCTCTGAAGCTCAAGAGGTCCTCTCTCTCCAGAGAATTTGGGAACCAGCAAGCAATTTCTACAGTACACTTGTGTTCTAAAGTGATAATGTCCTTGGAGCGGAAGACAGGAGAGAACCAGTAAGGAGATGTGGGAGCTGGATGGCGTTTTGGCAATCATAGCATGGGTTCATTGATTTATTGGAAAGTTTATTTATTCCCCCAACACTTGAAGTGCCTATGTTCAAATAGAGATTATGTATGCAACATATACAATCCAGAGCTAATTGGAGTTTTTGAGGACCTGTATTTTGGATTTGCATTGCCCATGACTCTTCACTTCACATGCACACAGTGGAATCATCACCCATGTTTTTGACTTCTGCAACCTTAATGATGCAAGGAATAAGGGGTGAGAAGAGGCTGGGAGATGGTGTGCCAGTGAGAGAAAACCCAAGAATAATTGAAATAATGTGGTATTTCTAACCATACTTCCCTTCAATGAATGCATGCCTGGGAGTCAGAATGAATGGGAGGCTTGAATCTGTCAAGCCCCCAATTTCTACATTCTTGCTGGCTTCTCAATGCTGCACATCTTCCTTCCTTGAGTGGAATATAATTCTAGTTCTTAAAGGTACAGTACATATTTTTCATGCAACATGATCCCTAAACACAAGCAAATTGTCCAGCCAAAGAAACAGAATATGTCTCCTAAAGGCAAAATGCCAAAATCATGTTTCCTGAGCAATGGTGCTGCACTGCATTCAGTGGACAAGCTAGGAGATTTTCAAAGACAGTTTGGACTCAGTGATCTTATGTGCTGACTTTATCACCTAACCCTGCCCTAAGATTAGACCCCACTGAGACACAGAATATCTGGCATGTATCATGTGACTTTTTGTCAGGGGACGGATGGCGAGATCTCTCTGGAGTCAATGTTTTCCCTTCCCTAATTACAGATCAAACAGCTGTGAGCTAGCACATTGTTTCCACTCCCATTGCTCACCAACCAGAAGCTGGTATATCTTAGAAATAAGAGGAGGAACCTCTTAACTTAAGTTAGGGGCTCCTGGGTAGCTCAGTTGGTTAAGCATCTGACACTGGCTTAGGTCATGATCTCACAGCTCTTGAATTGGAGCCCCAGGTGGGGCTGTGTGCTGATGGCTTAGAGCCTACAGCCTCCTTCGAATTCTGTGTGTCTCTCTCTGCTTTCGCTCTCTCTCTCAAAAATAAATAAATATTTTTTTAAAAACTAAGTTAGATATGAGTTAGAGCCCCAGCTCAGACATTTACTAGCTTGGTGAATTTGAAAAAGCTGCTTGCGTTCTGAGTCTTGCTTTCTGCAACTGTAAAATGGGTTAAATAATAGCTATCTCCTAGAATTGTTAAAACATCTCTTTTAAACCTCTCAGTGCATGCTACCTCTTAGGTGCTGAATAAATATTAGTTCATCTGCTGCCTATACACACACTTCTGGTTCCTAACCTTCTGCTCAGAATTTGAAACATCTTTGAGGGAGAGAAAAGGAGTGTGAGTTAGGAAATTGTTTAGAAACTTTTATTATTATTATTATTAATTTAAAAATAGCATGGAAATAGAAAAAAAAAGCAAATCCAAATAGTCTGATCTGGGAGGAGTTAGTCTCCCACTGGGACTAACAGACACAGCAGTATTTTAAGTTAATGGGATTTGGTGGAAAATGTAGCTTTAATGAGACATTGGCTATGATTACTCTATCACCATTTCTCCAAATGCTGCTTCCCACTTTCCTCCTCTCTTAAAAGAAAAAAAATCTGGATGGTTATTTCTTAACACATCAGGATTATGTTTCTTTCCCTAAGAGTACTAGAAAAACCCAGAGTGCAGCTTGAGCTAGTGAGAGCTGCCTGTCCTCAATCAGACATGCAGGCCAGCATTTAGCTCAGGCCCCAGGGACTTGGGGAGGAACTAGCTTTGGAACAGAAGCCATTCTCAGTGAAACTGAAGCCCCAAAAGGAGGAGGGGCTACTAAACCCCGGGAGGCGCAGGGAGGGGTAAGTTGTTTGCTAATATAACCCTGGGGGAAACTTCTACTGTTTCTGGGCATGGCTGAGTGCACAGCTCATGAAAAATGCACCATAGCTTTGTTGGCATTTGATTTCGGGAGAGCTGCGGTACCAGGAGACAACAACTGTCTGCTCTCCTCCATCACCCAGGTGGCACACCTGGCTTCCCTGCGCTCTGCTCATCTGTCCAGATGTTCTCAGTTACTTGCACAGAGAGCCTAACGGGTCCTTGTGTACAAAGTGTTACATGTCTTTCTTCCAGTCACACATTAGAAATGGCAAAGCCGAACTACCAATATTCTTTCTACTTTGTGCCTAAGAATGCCTCGGTGTCTTTATTTCCAAATTTATATTGTTGTTGTTTCAAATTATTTTTCTCCAGTGACTTAAAATAGCAAAATGTACTGACTATAGGGCAAAAGGAAGGGAAAGCAGGCATTGGGTGCCTGCTATATACCAGGCACTGCTGTAGCTACTTTGCATATAATATTTAATGTCCTTCTGTTTGAAAGCCCATATGGCGCTCAGGTTTGATTATGGCGTGTTACAGTGGAAAGCAGCCCAGCATTCTGGAAAGAGTATAGGGTTGCTACTTACCAGCTGTGTGAATTTAGGTAATCACTTAACACCTCTGAACCTCATTTTTCTCTGTATAATGCAGTTAGCAATAGTGGTTAATAGGGTTGTTGTGAAGGTTAAATATGATTGTAACATAAAGGACTAAAACCTTACCTTGACCTTGAGTTGGTCAACATTGAGAGCTCCTCTTACAGGACAAAACAAACCAAAAAACTGAGACCCAGGGAGACTGGATCATTTAATTTGCCTAAAGACTCACAGGTGGTAGGGGGTTCAGTCAAAACTCACTTCCAGGTCTGTCTGATTTCACACTCTAAACTGCTGTTTAGTAGTGAATTTAGTGTACCCATCCCACCTCACCCTACCCCATCCACTGGTACTTCCAACTTGTGATAACCACATGCACCCACACATCTGTCCTGTAAGCAGGATCCTAGCAAATCTGTTGAAGGGACACCAGAGTTGGAGGGGGTCACAAAGAAAGTTATCACCGATGTAGGAGAGAAGTGCTAAGCACTCTGAATCTTCTGCTTTAGTTTAGAAGACAGCCAGTCACTAAAGGCACAGGGCAGTGGCAGAACATTTGGATACATCTTTAAAAGCTCAACAAGTATACTTTGATTGAGTCCCACCTTGCACGTTGGCTAACCACCTGGACAGAACTGTCGAAGGTGCTTTCAGTCTCACTGTGTCCTCTTTATTATTGTTTTTATTAACCCTCAGCCCACTATATGGAAGATACCTGTTAGGGAATGAGCAGGGACCTCTCCATTGAGATGGAAACACATTATTGTGGAAGTTATGACTGGGTTGGCCTGGGCTAGTGTGATTATCTGTATTATAGCTGAACCCAAGGTTTTGAGGAAAGGACACCCAGGAATGTTCAGTTTGGTTCAAATTACCTATATTTTGATGTCAGTTACAATGGTTTGTTTTTAGTTTGTTTGTTTGTTTATTTGGGGTGTTTCTTTTGTTTTCAGAAAAGATTTGACCCCAAAGGTGGGAATTGGGAAAATCACTGAGAAAGGAAACTCCAAATAAACAACAGAGGTCTGCTCAGTGAGCCAGAGCCCACCTAAGGAGCCTTAAATGGGATGCAGGAGATAATAGGAAAACTTGGAGAGGGAAGGGCAGAAAAACAGGCTGTAGAGGAGGTACTGGGATTGGCATGGAAGATTTCATAAAATGGAAGCCAGGGTTCCCAAAATGCTATCTGCTATTT
>NC_043708.1:21925965-21993873 GCF_006229205.1 Suricata suricatta | reverse complement strand
AGGTGTGGGGTCATATCTTATAATGGCTTTGATTTACATTTCCCTGATGATTAGTGATGTTGAGCATCTCTTAATGTACCTGTTGGTTAATAGTATATCTTCTTTGGAAAAATGTCTATTCAGTTCCTCTGTCCATATTTTAATATGTTTGGATTTTTTTCTATTGAGTTGTGGAAGTTCTTTATATGTTTTAGATATTATATATATAACTTATATATTTGGATATAGTTTGCAAATGTTCCCTTCCATTCCATAGGTTGCCTCAAAGGTGGGGATTTCTGAGCTGATCTTTAACTATTGCCGAGATTTGAATGGGTATAAAAGATAAGAGATGACATAGTCAAAAGCATGATGTGTTTATTTTTTTTAATGTTTTAATTATTTTTGAGAAGGTGTGGGAGAATGTGAGTGGCAGAAGGGCAGAATGAAAAGGGTGAGGACAGAGGATCCAAACCAGGGTCTGGGCTGACAGAAGACAGCCCGATGTGGGGCTCAAACTTGGGAACTGTGAGGTCATGACCTGAGCTGAGGTTGGAAGCTTAACTGACTAAGCCACCCAGGCATACCAAAAGCATCATGTGTTAAAAACAAAACAGCAAAGACAATTAAGTCATCTAAAGGAGATGGCATTTTGGGGAGGTAGGATAAGACCATAATAAGATTGGATTTGTTGAATAGACACAATAT
Source organism: Suricata suricatta (assembly GCF_006229205.1). NCBI lineage: Eukaryota > Metazoa > Chordata > Mammalia > Carnivora > Herpestidae > Suricata > Suricata suricatta. The sequence goes on along the minus strand of NC_043708.1, from coordinate 21,993,186 downwards.
CAGGAACTCAGCTAGTTCCTCTATATACTTTTTGTTTACCCTGTAAAGTAATAATAATAATGGGTACCACTTACTGAGTTTATATCAGTGGTAGGCAGTATACCAGGTGCTGAGGATCTGAAGAAGGATGAAGTCTGGTGTTTGACCCTAAGTCCTCAGAATCTTCATCCTTGATAAAGTCACAATGCAAGTTTGTTCTATAATAAGAGGGATATATACACCTTATTAAGAGAGCCTGCAGGAAGTACCACTTTCTCTGCCTGTGGGATGCTTTGCACAGATAAGTGAGGTCTCAACCCAGTGATGAAGGATGTCTAGGAATTTGCCAGATTGAGAAAATGAAAGAATTATTCCAGGCAGGAAGAACAGCATGTTCAAAGGCATAGTATAGTTCTAAATTATGTTTTTCTTTATTTCAGCTAAAAAAAAAAATAAAGCCTGCTTCACTACTTCACTGATACTGGGGACAATACACATTTGCATTCTACCATACATATTTTCACCTTGCCAACTTGCTTTGTTCACAGACCATAATTTCTCAGCTTATTCCTTCAGTGGTTTTCCAAATTACCCCACTAAAATAATGTTAGAAATGTATCACCTCTCTCTCCTGCTGCTGCTGTCACTTGCTGTGGCCTTACCTTTCAGCCAATCTGTAGAGACTGGAAAGAAATACAGTTAGCTCCAGAACTGAACAGAGGCCCCTCTCTTCAGCAGAGTGTGGGTAGCCTGAAACTTTATCACATTATCTCCCAGAAACACTGTTTTTATCCACAGTAGTAAGTAGGAGAGAAAAATGCTTGCCCTTTACGGAGAACATCATTGGGAGAGTGGGCTATGGTATAACATCCAGTAGGATGGTCCACCAGTTGTTAAAGTCAGTATCTATGAGCATGACCAGAATCTTCCATTCCTTTAGTATGTTTATTTTAAAAGTGGTTTTTATATGTATCTATATCATCCTCTGTGAGGCAAGTGTGGACAAACATAATCACCGTTTTGTGAAGGGAGAAACTGAGTAAAGGAAATGCTACTGAATGGAGGGATAGAAATATAAAATTGCTTGATTTCAGCAAACATTTTTGAACATCTATTATGTTTCATTCATTATGTGAGGGCCATGGAATATGGGGGTAAATAAGACATATAATCCTATACTTCTGTTCACATTCTTCTCTCTCCCTGAGATCCCTTTTCCCCCAACTCACCCTTAACTAACTTAACTGCCTTTATTTTATTTTTAAGGTCTAACCCAAATGTTGCCTACTCTCTGTGGCTTGGCTTGACTCTCCCTTACCTCTCTCTCCACGTATGCTGATTATTTTACTATACTGATTTTCAAAGAAGTCTATCCCACATTTTGTTCTACTTAATACCTTTTTCACTTGACTGTAATAGACTGGGCCATCTTTCTGTCCCTGATAGCTGGTATAACAAAACAGCAGATTCATACTTAGTGACATGAAGCCATGGCCCTTGTCTGCGATGGGCTCATGATCCAAAGGAGCTAGATCCATGTAACTTTATAATAGTGTGTTAAATGCTACACTAATGTATCTGAGGTCTTGAGACTGGCACTAAAAGTAATATCAATATGCTATAAGCTTGAAAAATTGATTTCCAGGTTTCCTTTCTCTTTCCAGTAGGATGGTCCACCAAAAATAAATAATTAAAAAATACTAAAAATCCTGGTCAAAAAACTGGAGAAATACTGAGTACTATTATTCTTTCTCTTAGATACCCACAAGGCCAACTAACTTATTAGAGACTGGAAATTCCTAGAGTTAAGAACCCCTTTTTCATTTCACCCCAAAAAAACCTAGGGATTTTCAAACCCATTGCATCATAAAACTCAAAATATATGGAAACCCATCAGAATCCCACATTATTTGCAAGCTTGAACACACTTAGGTAAATGCTACCTTTCAAATCAAGTATTCATATTTTGAAAAGTTTAGTAGGCCAAATATGAAACATTGTGGATTTTTACTTAAAACCTGTTTTGTGCTTGGTGGGCCATTGTGTAAACTAGGTAAAAAATGTTCAGGCTGGAGGCTTTAGACCAGTTGGCATTCCTGAAGGGGAGACAGAAAAATAGTGCCTCAGGGGTAGCAGAGTTTTCCCTGAGGATGGTACCAAAGGTCAGATCAAGGATGCCCTGAGAAAGGTCCCCACTTTGTGCGATCTGAAACTTACTTGTGTGTCGATGTGTGTTGTACCTTCTTTAAGAAAAAGGATTCAAGATTAAATATAAAAATGAATAATTGGATATTCAATTTACAAAATTTAAAAAGCTAATATGTATCACAAACATCACAGAAATGCATAAAATAACATACTTTTTAAAAATTGTTTGACATGCTTCTATGACAGTTTTCCCCTGCAATATTCTTTTTATTCTCTTTGAATGTCTTTTCATATGAACAATTTTATAATATCAATTTTTTTTACAGATAGAATAGAAAGGTAATTCTTTAGTCTGGTTGACCAGGCTTTGTATTTTTTATTACTAATAGTTTAAACAAGTTTAAACTTGTGGATTCAAGTGAACTTTAAGGATTATTTATATATCAAGATAAGAGCTCTGATTCTGGGTGACCAGAGAGACCACTGAGTAAGACAGCATTGGAGGTGTTGGAACACTCCTGGAAGCCATTTCTAAATCTGCACTGTGAGAAATAACTTAATTCTACAAGAACATGATTGTGACTAGATAAAGCCATCCCACCAAAAAACTAATGCGTCCCAATTTAACTTCTCATTAGTTAGATCCCAGGAATGTTGACTGTACTTCCTTACCATGCTACATGAGGGCTTTTGCAATGGAAGGGAGGTTGAGAGCGAAAGGTACTGGAGTCCTCACCTACTGCCGTTAAAGCAGCTTTCTGAACAATTTTTACATATATATGTGTGTTTGTGGGTACATATGTATACACATATATATACATATATACACATATATACATACACATATATGTGTATACACACACACACACACACGCGCGCGGCCTAGTGAACACATTACTAAGGCCACTGTCAGGGCTTTGGAAACCTGAATGAACATTCTAATGATTCAGCTTCATTGGTGTCTCTTCATGGGGGTGAATGGGTGGGATAGCCTCAAATTACAGAGTAATGATAAAGGGATTGTCAGCGGGAAAACTTATATGAAAAGCAACATAAAAATCTATTCAGAGGTCACAGGTCCAGTTTAGAATAATTTAGAGATCACCTTGGAACAACCAGCGTCTCCGTGATCCACTGGGCTCTTAGAGGTACCATCTCCTCCTGGGCCCCTTGTTGCCCACTGCTCACCTGCTCCATTGCACTATGCACCACATGGTGCCTCTTTATGACCAGAGGCTGCTTGTGCAACAGAGGTCGGTCCCACTGCAAAGACGGTATTTGTCTTTCCTTTATTTTACTGGAAGTCTTTGCTGCCATCCAGGCTGGTAATTGCACCACACCGTTTCAGAATCGATTGCTTTTAGAGCTGTTGAGCTTTTATTACTGCTACTCGTTGGAGAGAGAGAGGAGGGAAAGAAGCAGCCCAGCCTGGGCTCTGCAATAGATAAGTGTCGTCAAATTGTCTTTCTCCAGCTGTTAAATAAAATTAGCAATGCTGTTCTATAAAACCAAAAAGAAGAAGAAAATAAGAGTGTTAGAGAAGGGAGAGATGTCACAGAGTGAAAGAGAGAGAACAAGAGAACATATGGATCTGACTTTTCTTGGAATAGACAGCAAAGCCATATTGCGATGTTGAGTACATAGTGCAATAATGTTGTAGGAATGTAACAAGAAGTAAAAGACAAATTTAAAAATATCTGTTGGCAGTTGCACAAATCTGCCATCTTGGCAGGTTTACTGATGTTTCCTCATTTTTAGAGCTGTGGAGAAAGGTATATGTTTCGTTTTATTTTTTTCTCACTCAGATTGATGGACTCTGTAATTCAATTCAGATATGATGGAATCCCTCCTCAGTTGTACATATTACTGTAATTTCACTGGCAGATGAATCTGTTCCACAATCAGGCCAGTTTTTATCAACTGTTGGCATCTATTATTGATTTATCCTGTAGCATCTTTCCATGGTTTTATTCTAAGATAGCAGGTGGGAGGACCACTCGCAGGAGAACGAAGAATTCACATAATTAGATTTAGTGAGGGGGATTCATTCTGACCGGAATCCATCTTCGCGAAGAAGTCAGCCAACCTAGTTTCTGGTTAAGGAGCCTTGGAAAACAGAACTGAATACTCTGCAACTTCATGCTATTGTTCACAATTCTAAACAATGCCTCATTTAAGTTTTGTCCCATATGATATCCCCTATGCATGAATTGATTTCTTTCTTATCATCACCTTTTCATTGTATCCATCTTTCAGAAAATGTTTAATGGCCATTCAGGTTAACCTATTTCCTAAAAATAGTCCAAACCAGTCATTACACATTGGACTTTTAAGTTAAAATGGTCTGAAATGTACTTAACATAATATAAATGTCAGATCTTTCATAAGATTCCTCTCTGCTGAGCAGGTAGCAATATGCCCATTTCAGAATGCCAGTTGAAAGTGCAGAGAACTGAAATGACTTGCCAAGAGTCCTATTCCTTATTAGAGCTGGCAAAAAACTCAGATGTCCTTATTCCTGTTCTCCTACTCTAATAACCAGAGTCAGTGCTACAATATTGCAAATTATAGGCCCTACCTTTGCAGTGGGATGCGTGTGAATGTCATTTGTCACCAACATGTATGAATAATGTCTTCCCTTGAGGTCACTCTATTGCTTTCAGCCTGTCATGTCAAGTGGCATTGCCTTTATTTTTGAAATAAAGGGGATACTCGGACCATTGATCTCAATGGCAATTGGCAGTCTGTGAACGGCCAGTCTGTTGTGTCATATAGAAAGATACTGCCTGGTATACAGATCAGCCAGTAATATCAACACAAATGATGGTGTCAGGTAGCCCTGCCAAACTGTCATCTCCTTGCCAGCTCCCTGCACACCCACACTGATTCCTGCCCAATAACCAGTGATAATGATACTTTGAAGTCCCACTGATTTCCATGTAAATGTCATGCAATTTTCGATTTGGTTTAACATTGCAATCTCTTCAGCTTAGAAGTAAGAGTTTAGGAGAGCCTTAGCTGGTGTTAAAGTCGGTTAAAAACTTACAATGCTCATCCCTCAGATAGAAACCCTACTCTGTATTTCTAAGACTATACACATCTAAAAAAGAAAAAGAAAAAATACAACATTTATTGATGGGCAATTTTTTTCTACCCAGTGTTTTGTTTGATTGACAGAATCTATTCTCAGTTCCAGCATGGAAGAAACTTTGATCCATAGTGTTTCACAATATGTAAGGCCCTGCATATAAGGAAAATGTTTAGCCTGCTAGAATTTGTACTCACTATAAACTCAAGGGGTCATTAGGGACTTCAGCAGAATCAGTCTGAAAGGCTAGATTGCAGAGCCCTTTTAGTTCTTACAGGAATGTAACTTCTTTGGAAGTACACAACAGACTTTCTTTAATGCTAAGTTATCTATAATGGATAATGTTACGGTGTGGGTCTAGCATGTTATCATTCCCATTTTATGAGTAGGACACTGAGGACTAGAGAAACTTAAGTGAATATTAAAGTTACCCAAGTTCCATGTTCAAGACTAAGACTTGACTCAGGCCCATTCCAGTGGGTTCTCAGCTTTCACTTTGCACCCCAGTGTCTGTTCAGCTGCTTATTTCACAAAAGATACCCCTTGATGAAGTAGGGATCTGTATCTTCTGTAGATATTACTTTCAAAGGGCTTATGGAAGTAATAAAGATGCTATGTAAGTAATGAACGTGATTAACTTCCTGAAAACCCCATCTAAACTTTGAGGATGTGGCCATAAAATTGACAGGGATTAACCTTAATATTTGACTAGTTAACTGTAAGACTTTTTTTTTCCATTACAGTGCGCTCTGTCAAAATTGGGTCTCATTAAATAAATCTCCATCTTATCAGAGAAGAGCTTCCCACAAGTAATGTGAAGGCTAACAAGTTCAATTAATGACACTTTTTCTTAAATAAAAGGAAAGGAGAAGGCAAGATAAACCTTTTATGCCATTTCCCTTTTCCTAACCTCAGGGTGCACTTTGGCCAGTTTCAGGCCCGGGTAATTGAATTCACTGGTGCAAGCTGACTGCATTTTGACTGTAAGTGGATCTCTCTTTTCTATCAGTGAAAGAAAATGGCATCAAATGATTCCAACGGGGACACAGCAGCCATCCCTCTTGTAAATAGCTGGGGCCTTATTGACTTTTCTGGGTAGGGAGCCCAAATTGCAGCCCAGATGAGTCCAAGCAGCAGTGAGGATAAACCAGCTACTTAGTGGATCTCTATCCTTATGGAATAAGTGATCAAGAGGGTCCATCAGAGAGGAGATAAGCAATGCATGGATAGGGGGTCAGGTAGCAGTGGTGGATGTGGTGGAGGAACTGTGTCTGAGGATTACAGTTTTCAATAATATGTCAAGTTAATACATTAGTATAAGTTTCATAATGAGACAAATGCCAAGAATCAAAAAAAAAGGTCTTCTTGGGTTTTGGGTTGTTTTTTTTATTTTAATGTTTATTATTTTTGAGACAGAGCACAAGTGGAGGAGGGGCAGAGAGAGAGGAAGAAAAAATCTGAAGTAGGCTCCAGGCTCTGCTTCAACTCACCAACAATGAGATTATGACCTGAGCCAAAGACAGAGGCTTAACTGACTGAACCACCCAAGTGTCCCCCAGGTTCTTGAGTTCTAACTATTTTTCTTTGCATAGTGGCTTGAGGTGTGGCAACTTTATGGGTGTGCAAACAACGGTGAGAAAAAAAGAGGGTATTGAGAAGGAACAAAGATAGCTGGGGTCTCAGTAACCATCCCATCAAATAGCTGACAGTAAGGTTTGTAATATAATTGGCATTATCTAAATTTACATTGCATCTTGAGTTGAACTTGCTTTATCTAATGCCCAAGGTAGAGTTTTATAAATATTGAGAATCCACTTACAAACAGATCAAAATGTGAATTCTAGCTGTAATCTTATCTAAGTGCTAAATATAGTAAGTAGAATTATGACCACGATCCTTGCTGACCTTCATTGTTCCCCCACCCTTCAGCTGGACTTCAGGATGGTTAAACATTTTGGGATATGGCTCACAGAGACAAATTGCTCATATAGGAAAGGAGTTACCAAGGATACATTCTCATGGGTCTGAGTTCCTGGATTAATATGGCAGTCCAAAAAATTGTAAGGCAAGCATATTTTGAGTGATCTAGCCATGACTACTTAATAACATTGCACTGTCACAGGACTTTAATGCCTGAGTTGAATTGTGTTCATGATCATGTGAGATCCCAACCTTTCTTTCTTTAGTTGTCAAGGACTAATGAGAAAAGAACAGAAGCAGGTTGAGAATGTGAGAGATGCATTTGTGCCATGCAAAACATGAAACAATGTCAGAGTGTACTTTCCAAATGAAAGTCTTCACAGTATTTCAAATGGAGAAAATTGAGGGCAGAAATGCTTGATATGAGTGCAAAGAGCTCAGAAGAACCTGGGCATTAGAGGTCAGGAGTATTATGCAACTGGTAATCTCACTTAAACTAAGCAACATCAACTGTCATGGTAACTTCATAATCTTGATTGAAATTTTACAACTTTTCTAGATTTTTTGGTATTTATATTTTTAAATAGTTTATTGCTAAGTTGATTTCCATATAATACCTAGTGCTCTTCCCCACAAGTGCCTCTCTCTATGACCATTACCCCCCTTCCCCTTTCCTCCTTCCTTTTCAGCCCTCAGTTTGTTTTCAATATTCAAGAGTCTCTCATAATTTGCCTCACTCCCTAAGTCTTTTCCCAGCCTTTCCCCTTCCCATGGTCCCCTGTTAGGTTTCTCCTGTTAGACCTATGAGTGACAACATTATTTAGTTTATAAATCTGTTCTGGTGGTATAAGAACTGTGAGTGTAAATAGATTGTAGCTACTTTTATGGTTATGTGTGTATGTGTATATATATGAATATATATAATGCTAAAATAAAAATTGCATATTTAGTGAGAGACCCCAGAAGTAGCTTTTTTTTTTAAAAAGGGCCTCTACTTTATTCAAGTTTGAGAAGTCCTGCCACTGATAGAAGATGATAGAAGAAATGTTCAGAGCCTATTGACTAAGAATTGAGTATTAACAGCAGCAGGGGGGGGTCCTCTTACCATATTCAGTTCCCCCTGGGTTACACTTGTTTACTGACTTCCATAGGACCATAGGAATTACCAGTAACCAGAAAAAGGCAACTTGGCTATCACATGTTAGTTTGGTTTTGCAAAGTTAAGGCTGAGCACTCAAAGTTAACCTCAAAGTTAATCTGGTAGACTCCAAGAGAAAGAGCGGTGTCCCTGGGAAGGAAAGAAAGCTAAGCCCCTACACTGTTCTAAGAGTTAGTAATGGAGGGGGGAGGATAATTCAGAAGCTTCCTCCAAAGAGTCTTATTAAAATTCAGTATGGACTACTTGGTAAGCATCAATATGATCCTTCATATTTGTTAAGAGAAATAAATTAGAGCAAGAATAGAAGAAATCCAGGCACCAAAGCACAGGCATATAACTTAATCACTTTAACCAAAGCATGACATGAATTCTTTCCCCCTACTTTAATTTCAGATTTATTCTAAACATTAATAGTAGGGAGGTATTTAGGGGGAATCTGTATATTCTAGCCGTTTGGCCTCTGGCCCTGACATTTTTCTGCTCCAACAAGCCCCAGGAAACAGGTCTTTAGCAAACTCTTAGACTTATCAGAGCAAAGGAGTCAAGTTGCCATCTTAACTCTAGTAATTAACTCCATGGGACAGATGCCCTTTATTTCACTTGAGGTATAAGCAGAAAGCCTTTCCTTGTTTCACTTTTACCTTGGAGCTAAAGCTGAATGGCAAAGGAGCTCAAAGATTAGAAGTCCCATTGCTTTTAGTTTCCCTTTGAGAAGACTCCCTTCCCCTTTCTCTCTTTCTTCCCTGATCCATCACCCCTCCTCAGTTAACACCAAGCTCTCTTCTTTTCCAAACCCTTCATCTTCCTCCAGAATTTTTCTGACATAAACTGTTAAAGCCAAATCTTGCTGCGAGCTTTACATGGAGAAATATGTATTACAAAAACAACTAACCCTTATATAACTTGGGAAACCCTGGGGGGGTTGATGGCATTATGGAGTCATACAACCGTAAATGCACAGACATATATCACCAGGGTTAAATCATTTTCAGTATAAAATGATGTAATTCACTTTAGACATAGCCTCAAGTCCAGTGCCCTTCAGGTGGTAAGTGATCAATAAATATTTGACATTTCAAAGCGTTAATTTAAAGAAAATATAAAGAAAATATTATATAGATTACCCTTGGTTATCCATAAAAATCACTTATTTGAACCACTTCATTCATTCTCTACCAATGTCCAGTGAGATAGATATTGTACCATAATGATATTCTTAGTATTGTACATGGGCAGTAAAGATAGTAACAGTGTAACTGGGGAGAAATGCATGTTTCCATTGGTAATAATTGTATGTGATCTTTATAGAAATACAGTGTTATTACTTTCAAATAATGTAAGCTTATAACAAAATGTTGCTTGTAGAGATCCTGCTTTAAGGATCTCATAATATTTTGCACATAATGAGCATGCCAGAATACCCACCCCAAACCCATCTAATTCCTGCTCCCTTTGTGGGTATAACATTGCATCAAGTATTGCAGTAGGTTATTCTCTGGTAGTTTTGTTTAGGCTATTAATTCAACAGTGATTTTTTTTAAACCTTTGAATGATATAATTTCCTTAAATATAGTTCAGGTTATCCAATGTTTAAATTGACATGGATTTTTAAATTAGTGACTTTGGAGTCAGTGCATGACATAAATTAAAACTAACATACTTTATATATGTGCAAAAAGTTCTCTATACTGAACAGAACTGATCTCTGGGTATAAGGAAAGGATTTCCATATGTTAATGGGAAATAAAGCATGGAGGGGGCTCTTACTTACTTTAGTTTATTAAGAATTAATAAGAATCCCTGGGTACCTCTTAGAATGGTAGAGGTGATGTTAGCCCTTATGTCCTGGACATGATCCAGTTTAGGTAATTGCTAATTACAATCTGTCTACCTAATTCCCTTGGCTCTTGCTTCTGAATGTTATTTTTCTTCACTTAGCAATATTTAACTATTATTTGTTCTTGGTGTATGGCTGTTAGAACATCTGCTAGTTTCTACTTCTATGTTCAGTGTGGTTTGCTTTTTCTTTGTTTTTGATAATTATTATTATCAGATTATTCTATTTTTGTAGACAAAACAAAAACCTTGTAAAATCTTTAGCTTCTTTTAACTATTTAGGCTGGAACATTCTTTGTTAATCTATCATGTGGATTTTCCAGATCCATGTTTAAGAATTTGGAACCACTGGCACACTAGTGGCCCATCACATACTCATTATAATATTGAGACAACTCAGAGATGGACTACAGATAGATCAGGATTTTCAGTGTCCTAATTTTAGGGTTGAAAATCAGGACATGGAGACCAGGTAGGTGAAAGTTAGCTCACAACTAGACCTATTTAAGGACCCATCATGTTCTAGAGACTTCCCCAAATAAGATTATCTCTCTTGTGGGAACTGGATCATATCTTGATTCCTTTTATCACAATTAATGCAGTAGAAGAACACAGACAGAAAGTGATGAGTCAAGAAGATTTTATTCTTCTCAAATTACAGGACCAAATAATACATAGGTGCTCCACACTACTTCCATCCCTCTGAAGGAAACAAGATTATTCCTGAGTCTGTTAACATATGAGCACTTGATTTGGGGTATATTACTTGGAGTTCAGGTGGTGGGACATCAGCTTTTATCTATAAGCTACTCTCAGTGTGTAAAAATCACATAGAGAAATGTTAGATGGAACTTTATTCATTCCCTAGCAATTTCAGATGAATCAAACATCTTTCTCACTGTCCATATGTATTGAGCCTTCTCAATGAGCAAAATGCTGAGATCTTCCAAGAATTCTGAATTCATGGATTGTATATACCAAACCTAACAAACATATAGATTTTGACCTCAATTTTACCTACTCTGAAAAAGTTCACCAAAATACTGCCCCAAAAGGATGTTCTGACTGAATCAGCTCACCAGGGCTAACCAGAATGTGTAAAAGACTCAAACACAATGTTCCCCTCATTTTCTATTTGCTTGTTTTCTAGCCAGAGATGGGAGGACTCTTCCTGTGGATTTTATTAAGGAAGCAAATAATGTTTTCTGTGATATTGAACCCCATGACTCACATGCCCTGTCCATGATTCAGCAGGTGAGGGCAGTAATCCATTCTATCAGGGGTGCTGTCTTCCACTGTTGTTCTTCATATTTCAGTTCCATCAGAAGGAACACGTTGCTTCTATTGTGTCAAAGAACACATTTCTGTACTCACTAGCAGCATTTGAAATGACAGTGATGAGTAATAGTAACAGGAGAACACTAGCTAAGAATTATACACAAAATGACCATTTGGCTAGGTGGGCAGGATAAGGTAATTGTATCATTGGTTAGTACATTCCTTGGATATTTCTTGAACCTAAAATTGCTATGTTAATGAATACATTTTTAAACCTATTACTATGGCTCTTAGACTGAAGAAAGGAGGATTTTCAGAATGTTCCTACTTTGAGATATCAGGAAAGAGTTTAACCTCATAATGACCAAAACAAAGGACAAACAAACAAAAAATCCACTAAAATTAACTACCAGAAGGTTGAAAAACTGCTGGTTTTTGTGTGACTCTTTGTCTAACTGAATATTAAATCCTTTTTTTTTTTTCATTCTGGAGACACTGATACATACCTCCTGCCTATTGCACTATAGTAGAGAATACAGTATACTAGAAATATATTCTTATCTTCTGTAAGCAGAAGGCTAGGTAGCTTTATGGTTTAGGAGAGAAAAAAATCCATTTGTTCATTGCCTTTTTTACGTGCACTAATGGAGAAAATCATTTAAAAAGACTTCCTTTTTTGTGAGTGAAAGAAAGAATAGATATTGCATCCCCAGATTTTCTGTGTTCATTCTAATCAGGATAGATGGTACTGATTTTGCATTAAAATTTACTATGCAAGGTCTGGGGGTTTTGACTCACATTTAGAAGTGAACAGCTTCTCCACAATATCCTCTGGTATGTTTATTTCCAAAACTGTTAAGAAGAGGATTAAGGAAGAAAATACTGAAGGGTTTCAGGATAGACCAAGTGTGTGTGTGTGTGTGTGTGTGTGTGTGTGTGTGGTGGTGGTGGTGGTGGTGGTGGTGGTGGTGTGTGTGTGTGTGTGTGTGTGTGTGTGTGTGTGTGTGAGACAGTGGGAGAGAGAGGACAGAATCTTGAGGACATATTTTAATATATTTTAATATACTAAAAGAAGAACAATTTTCTGTAAGCATCGCCAGCGTTGACATATGTCTCAGTGCCCCAAAGCCCTTATGGAAATAAAGCATTAATCCTTTTCATTTTCTGGCTTAGTACTCCTATACTAAAACCCCTAAATTGTTGGCCCCTAATTCAAGCTTTCTTGAAACTTTCTCCCCACCCAATGATTGCGACTTCCAGGTAGCCTCTGAGTTTTCCACATTAGTTCACAGTTGGTCCTCCTATAGGTTTTGTGTGTGTGTGTGTGTGTGTGTGTGTGTGTGTATGTGTGTTTTGTTTTCCCTTCTTGATTTCTTTCTTGATGTCCGCTTCCTGTCAATCCATTTGAATTTCAAATTGTCACTGAAATAATCCCTGACATGACAATGCTGCTTTCTGTGTCCTCCCAAACTGAAAGGCCTTCAGGGATTAAAGTGAAGCTTAATCTCCCAGATTCAAAGTCGTTCTCCACAGAAATGAGGTAAAAGTCCTTTTTAGGACTCTAGCTTAGCAGGTGGTTTTGGCTGAGGAAGACACAGTCCTGTCTCTTTCCTGTCTTCATTTCTATCACCCACCCCGGAGTTCTATGACAGACTTTTATCCTCACAGGTTCCTCATCTCCTCTGGCCGTGCAGCCTATTCAGAGCAGACCCTCTGATGCTGGCTGGGTAGGTCTTAAGACCCAGTCAGGCCCTGGGCTGCCATGACAGAACACCACAGATTGGGTGGCTTAAACAACTGATTTTTATTTCTCAAATGTCGGTGGCTGGAAAGTCCAAGATACAGGTTCTGGCCAACTCGCTTTCTGGTGAGAGCTCTCCTAGTGTACAGAAGGCCCCTTTCTCTCTGTGTCTTCAAATAGCCTTCCCATGGTGTGTGCACGGAGAGAGCTGGAGGGAGAGTGGAAGAGTGGGCTTTATGGTGTTTCTTCTTGTAAGGACACTAATCCTTAATCCTGTCAGATCAGGGCCTCACCCTCATGACTATTTAATCTTAATGACCCCCTTAGAGGTCCCATCTCCAAATACAGCCATACTAGGGGTTACGGCTTCTACAGATAAATTTTGCAGGTACAGAAACATTTAGGACACAACAGTCTACATTTAAACTCATGCACCATTGATACAATTCTGTCCATTCTTCCCTAAATGAGTATCCAAATACTGCCATGGAAAGTTACCATCCAATGGATGACTACAATACATGTCAGAAATCTTAGATAAATTATAGCATGATTTAGAGACAGTATAAAGACCAATATATGAGCTTGGGCTAGCTTTTAACAACCAAATGGACTATTTACAACCTAAGAAAATGAACAAAATTCCATTTTCACTTGTGTAAGGGTAAAAACATATTGATATTACAAGATATACCCTTACTTTTTGTTTAATGTTTGTTTATTTTTGAGAGAGAATGAGAGAGAGGCGGGTGGGGGGGGAGAGAGAGAGAATCCTAAGGAGGCTCCACACTGTCAGCACAGAGCCCAATGTGGGGCTTGAACTCACGAACCGTGAGATCATGACCTGAGCCAAAATCGAGTCAGATGCTTAACCAATTGAGCCACCCAGGCACCCAAAGATATACCCTTACTTGTAGATAGGTCATTTCAAATATTCCATTTAACACACAAAAGACACTAGAAAATATAGTAAGAGAACTTAAAGAAAATAACTTTGCTTATATATGGCTACAATATGAAGTGACATCCAGTATTTATCAAAGAAACAAAGGCAGGCTTAAGTGGGCTCTTGCAAAGCTTTCTCTGGGCCTTAGCTTTATTTCCAGTCTCTTGAGTTAGTGGTCCATAAAATCATTTTCCCAATAAGGAGGAACTGTGGAGAAGCAATTGATAATATTATTTCGTACTGTCAATCCTGAAAATTTAGTTACAAAGAATAATTTTAGTGAGTATATCCACAGGTGTGTGTGTGGGCCTGTGTGTGTGCGCATGCACATGCATGTGTATGTGTCTGTGGGGGAGGGGTAGGAATAGATGAACAAAATGCAGTAGAAGCTTCCTAATTACTGAGTTGAGAGCCCAAAGGGTATTAGCAGGATATGTTTATCCTTACACAAGATTTTAGAAAACTTCTGTGGCTCTTCAGTTTAATTTAATCAACTTTATAGGCTGCCTTTTAGCTGGTCACCAATGAAAGTAAGTCAATGGACTATTTCCCAACAGATTTTCCTCCACAGAATAAACAAGGAATCGTGTGTGTGTGTGTGCATAAGGCTTGAATTGGTGACCATTAAATCAATGAGGATGGTTATATTATATGACAACTCTTGCTTATTGTTTTTTATCACATGAATCTCTCAAATAAGAACTGTAGATCATTACATGTCCCTGTGATAGTGTGTTCTATGGGTCCTGTTGTTCTTTATTACTTATATCAACCAAAGATACAAACACATTTTATGTACTTCATGTAAATCCCTTGAAACTATTCTGTTTAACATTGACAGGGTGAATAGGACAGTCAGTAAAACCTAAGATACAATTGTAGTATCCCCAAAGAATCAAGAAAGTAAATTGGAAACATTTCAAATATTGTTTTACTTTTATTATTTGCTTCAGAATACTAATTATGATATCTTGGGTTTATCTGTAATTGTCATAAGTGATCCTGATAAATTACTAATTCTCCCCATTTACTCAAAGTTTATTTATTTTGAGAAAGAGAGAGCACAAGAGGAGTGGGGGAAGAAAGAAAAGAGAAAATTCCACTCAGGCTCCACACTGTCAGCGCAGAGCCTGACATGGAGCTCAAACTCACAAACCACGAGATCATGATCTGAGCTGAAATCAAGAGTCAGATACTTAACCGACTGAGCCACCCAGGTGTCCTTGACACATTTGGAGGTCTGTGAGACTTTAGCTCAAATGCACAGGAACAGAATAAGGGAAGGGAGAAAGATTTTGTTATTTATCAATTATTATTTAAGTACCTGCATCTACTAGACCCTTTGCTGAACAGGGATAGTCTGTCAGTGTAGCATTTTCAGTCCAGTTTGGAAATCACAAATCCAAATGCCTAAGCGATGCAATGGATGATGTAAAAGAGAGTGCCAGGGCAGGTATGACACAAGAGGGAGTGATACAGATGGAGAAGATATGGAGAGCAGGTAGCTCTTCTAAAGTGAGCAGTTATGTTCAGCTTCAACAACAACAAACAACAACAAAACTAGAAATATAAACTTTTATGTGGAATTCTCCATTTCTGAAAGTTATAAACTAATTCGAGCCTTTAAAAACAACTTATGGGCCAGCACTGGGAAGGCTATATTTAGCCTTAGGGGCTCCAATTTATATACTGTGAACCTCCATTGGTTGCTTGGAAGGGTCTAGGAAGGATGTCATTCCTTTGTGTGTGTGTGGGTTTTGTGTATTGCTTTCTAAAGAGGACCATAAGGAAACTCTAGTGTTCTCAGCTGATTCTGTGGTTACTTGGCCATTCATAAGGCTTATGGATGATAATGAAGTTGTCTTGGAGGGCTGCCATGTCCATGATGTAGTTGCTTATCCGATTTTGTAATCCTTTATCAATTCCCTTAACAGCTTGGAGGCCAGGCTGAGGGTATGGAACAGAATATTAAGTGGTATCAAATCAAGTCCAATATCTGTTAGACTCTTCTTTATGTTAGTAAGAGATACTGTTCATAACAATAACAGACAGCAGTAATAATGCATCATTATATTGTAAGTTTGCTGTGAAGTTTATAGCCAACACAGGACCTTATCTTATGAAAGCCACATATTTTACATGGTATAGAAAAATGGAAATCAAACCGTGTCAACTACAATTAGGGAGGGATTTGAAAGGAATATATAGGAATAAGCAAAAAGTAGAAAATTAGTCCAGAATATGAGCGTATTCTACTAACAATGTGATATTTGCTCAGAAATCACTTGCACTTATCCTCCAAAAGTGGTTGTTTTGCCGACATTTCCTAGGGAGGATGGTGTAGCATTAAGATTCAGAGTACAGCCTTGGGTTTATCTCATCTGAGTTTCACCACTTACATCCATGTAAACTTAGGAAAATACTCTGTCTCTCTGAGCTGCAGTTTTCTCCTCTGTAAATAGAGCATAAGAACAGTACTTAGCTTAGGTACTATTAGTTTGATTAAGTAAGATACTCCATGTAAATCATCTGCATATCTAGATACATTTTATAGTCATTGTTAATAAATTTTAATATTGTCAGTATAATTATTATTGGAGTTTTGACTCTTTGGCTTCTTTTTCCTCTTTGTTTTAATTTTTTATGTTTATTATTGAGACAGAGAGAAACAGAGCATGAGTAGGGGAGGGGCAGAGAAAGAGGGAGACACAGAATCTGAAGCAGCTCCACACTCTGAGCTGTCAGTTCAGAGCCTGACGCTGGGCTAGAACCCAAGGACCATTAGATCATGACCTCATTAATGATTTTGGAGGGGGCCAGTGGCGCAATGGATAACGCGTCTGACCAGGGTTCAGAAGATTCTAGATCATGACCTGAGCTGAAGTCAGCCGCTCGGCCGGTTAACCGACCGAGCCACTCAGGCACCCCTGTTTTAATTTTTTTTTATTGATAGACATAAAACAATTACAGTCCATCCTTAGCTTTTCAATGCTATTTTCTTCTACATATTGCTTTTCTTTTTTTAACCAGATGCCATCTTCTTTCTACCTACAATTTAAATTGTTTTAATGTTTATTTATTTTTCAGAGAGGGAGTGGGAGTGGGAGAGGGGCAGAGAAAGAGAGAGAATCTGAAGTAGACTCCAGGCTCTGAACTGTCAGTGCAGAGCCCCACATGGGGTTCAAATTCATGAGCTGTGAGATCATGAACTGAGCCAAAGTCGGATGCTCAACTGACTGAGTCACCCTGGCACCACTACAATTTTAAAAGCCATTAGTGTGAACTTCACAACTTAGCAAAGTATCTAGATGGAATGAAGAGAGAGGCTTTAGGGTAAACTGACATAGGCTTGTTCCTCCTCTACCTTTGGCAGGATTTTACTTATACTTTAATAACTTTCTGGGTCAGGAGGCATGTGGGTGGCTCAGTCAGTCATGTGTCTGACTTTGGCTCAGGATCATGATCTCAGAGTCTGTGATTTGAGCCCAACATCAGGCTCTGTGCTGATAGCTCCAAGCTTGGAGCCTTCTTCAGATTCTGTGTCTCCCTCTCTCTTTGCCCCTTCCTAGCTCATGCTCTGTCTCTCTCTTTCTCTCAAAAATAAGTAAAAAAATTTTTAATAAGAAATTTCTGGATTAGAAATACCTATGAAATTAATGTAGTCATAATCACATTTGATCGCTGCCAAATAGGAATACAGAATGAGGATTTATTGACTACCATCATATGCTAACTGCTTTACATGTTATCTCATTTGATTCTCAGAATGACACTATGAGAAAAGAATTGTATTAGCTAGTTTTGTATGAAAAATTACCCAGAAATGTAGTGGCTTAAAACAATAATTAAATTTTATCTCTTGCTGTATGTATGGGTGAGGAATTCAGTAGTGACTAAGCTGAGTTGTTCTAACTCTCTGACACGGTTGCAGTGAGTTGCAGTCCAAGGGCTGCAGTTGTCGGAAGGCTTGACCAGAACTGGAGATCCTAAGGTGACTCACTCACTTGGCTGCAAGTCAGTGCTGGTTGTTGGCAAGAGGCCTCTGTTCCTCTACTCCTGGGCCTCTCCGCAGGCTGCTTGAGCATCTTCAGACATGGTGACTGTCTTCTCTCAGGGTGAGTGAACTGACAGAGGGAGAGAGGGAGAAGGAGAAGAGAGACATGAAAGAAAGAGGGAGCGGGAGAAAGAGAAAGAGACCAGGCAAAAGTGTTCACTTTTACCATATCTGCTTACTAGAAGTGAGTCACTACATCTGGCCTACAATAAAGAAGAGTGAAAATAGATTCTACATTTTGAAGGAAGAAACATTAAAGAATTTGCAGGCCTATTTTAAAATCAACTGCAAAGTAAAAGGTGAAGATCTTTAATTTACAGATGAAATAATTGAGACAATATGTCCAAGAAAATGAAATGAGTTGTGTGTTCTTCCCCAATCCCCAATCTATGTGACATTCTTGCTTTAAGAAAGTAGATTATAAAGGAGTATCACCATTAAATTTCTATTTGTATATGTGTGTGTGTGTGTAAGTGAAATGAGCCTTTTAGTAAAAATGTAAAGACTTTATTTTCTAGAATTATTTGTTGCAGTCATGTTTTTAGAGTAGTCATTTGTATGCAATCCATCGGATAGAGAAAGTGAATTTCTCTCTGGAATTTGTATATGTGGAAAACATCATCAATCATAGTCATCACAAAGCAATTAAGTACCTAATTGTGCATAGCGCTGAGTTTGCTACTGAAACAGAAAACTTAGTAGGTAGGCCTGCTGCCTACCCTCTTGGGGCTTGGAATCCAAGAACTCAGTATATGAATGAAGAATAGTTCAGAGAGCAAGAACCCAAGGCATAAGCAAATTCTTTTAAACTATGCTTGCAATAGTTGGGGGGTAGGGTAGATTCAGAGAAAAGAAAATGAAATAAGCTGAGATGGTTAAGAAGGACAAAAGGTAAAATGTTGAGTTAAAACGTGACCTGCATTTTTTAAGTTATTTTTTATTTTTTTAGAGAGAGAGCGTGTACATGGGCCTCTGAGTAGGGGAGGGGCAGAGAGAGAGGAGAGAGAATCTCAAGAAGATTCTACACTTAGCACAGAGCCAGATACGGGGCTCAATCCCATAACCCTGGGATCATAACCTGAGCTGAAATTAACAGTCAGACACTCAACCGAGTCACCCAGGCACGCCTTGTTTTTGTCGTGTGTGCATTTTTTAAGTATAAAAATAATTGGGAAAAGGTATGTATTATTCTTGGGATTCAACTCTCAATGAGTTTATACCTTTTATTTTTAGGGTTTTTATTCTTTCAAGCAGATTTTTTTGTCATTTTAGTCTGTTTTCCACGTCAATGGTGGTTTATAATCCCTAGTTTCCATTCCTACCCCTCAGTGAGATTATTACCTAAGCATATGGATACAAATATCTGAGGTTTATGTCTGTTCTTTCCATGCAGAAAGGGAGGAGGGTGCTGCTTCTGCTTCTCATATTCATTTGTAAGTATTTTCAGTCAATCATGCATTTATAATCCAACTGGGAAGATATGATTCAGACACAATAGCCGGTCTGCTGCAAGAGTCTGCTGAAAAATTGATCAGCTGGCCAAGTTGTGCTTTTTTTTTTTTTAATTTAGATTTTGCTTTCTTTCTGGGAAGAAGGAAGACAAAAAAGTCCCCAAACCAGCAGCAGCAGGTGCTGCCAAAATGGTATTTTTCTTATCTGTGCTGATTTCAAGGGGAGAGCAAAAGAATGTGTAATTGCTTCTCTCTCAGGCTGCTGGGATGGCGCCCGTCTCTCTGGCATTATCCACTTATTTGATCTAGGTAAGGAACGAAGCAGAAATAAATTAAAAATGCATTTTCCCAAGGGCTCCAAGGACATTATTCACACATGCTTCCTTCCACCAATCTCTGCCAACTGTGTGTAAATATATATTTAGGGGAAAGCGGCAAAGGTCAAAAGCTCTCCTCAATACTCTCCTCTTCCATTTATTTACCTTCTTAAGCACACATAGAAAGACAGATATCAGAATAGCAAAGAAATTAAGTAAAAACTATGATCACACAATAATCCCTTTTGAATGTGGTGATTTGAGGAGATTCATCTATTTAGACCACAGATATCAAAATCCAAGTTTCTGAAAAGCCAAAAAAAAAAAAAGAAAAAGAAAGAAAGAAAGAAAGGTAAATGGTAAGTGATTTGTTTATTTCAAGAGTTGTGTTACAGAACAATTGGATGGGAGAGAAGAATTCTTAACCCAGGAGAGAGACAAATGGGAAGGTGGTTCTGTTCTCATTTTGGCATAGGACAGAAGGCAGCCTTATGGCCCCACTGTCACCTCCTATCTGTTCAGGCTTCGTTTTGCTGGCCTCCCATGGATTAGGTTCTGACTCATATCACAGACTACCTCTCTTGATCCTACATTTATCTCAGGCATTTATCTTTTATTCTCACTTTCCATAGAGTCCCGGAATTCAGAGGAAGCTCAGTGTCATCTCCCCTATTGTCCCAAACTTTTGCAGATGTGACCCTTACCCATATTTTAAGATTCTCAGTAGCCATCAATGTCTCTTACCATTCGCAGTAAGAATGTTCCAAATACTGCATCTAAATTCTTCCTAGTGTAATAAAATCCATTGCTTTTTGTTGTATTCTCAATAGCATGAAGAAATTGTTTCCCATCCCTGTTAGCATTCTCCAATATAATTGATAAAGTCTACTTGGAGTTTTGTCATAGACTCTATTTTTCAATCTTTTGAAGGCATTTTTACTGCTCAGTTTAGACTACTATTAGTTTGGATACATTGTTGGTGAATTTACCTTTTTCTCTCCTTTTGCTTGTTCATTATTCAAAACCCAGCTCAAACATGCCTTCTTCTGTGAAGTAAATGACTCACTCCTAGTGAAACTTAGATCCTTTGAACTCGACATATGCCATCATACTTTGTACCTATTGTGTGTGTGTGTGTGTGTGTGTGTGTGTGTGTGTACATGATTTTTCTGAGTCATTCACCAATTCCTCAAGTGTAGAGATCCTGGGTTATTTATCTTTGTGTCTTCAGATTCAAGATATGGCACACAATAGATATTCCATACATGCGCACCAAATGGACACATTGCTGGAACCAGATAAATGCCTGATGTATACTTAGAGGTCATTATCAGTGCAGGACCAGGATAATATTCTCCTTCACAGACCAGAGCTGTGTAATATCCTACACTAATTTAATGTTCAATGTAAGGACTGTCATCTTGCCTGGAAGTGTGTTTCCCTATGTGGAGTCTTTTAGCTTCAAAAAGCCAAACATATTCAGAATATGCTCTTTATTTTCATATCAATTCTGGGTGAAGGATAAATGATCCACATGTAAAAACTTTGAGGGAGCAGTCTGTAAGACTGCCCTCACTTCTGACTCCAGTTCCAAGTTAAGGAGTTTTGCAAAGCCACTCTCAGATTTGACAATTTGATACTACTCAGAGAGCTCACTGAAAGCTCTTATACTCATTACAAGGGACAGGATACAGATTAAAATCAGCTAAGAAGAGACACATGGGACAGACTGTGTAGGTATCCAAATGTGGAGTTTCCAGTTGTCTTCTCCCCATGGAGTCATAGACAGCATTAACTCCTTCTGGCAAGGATACGTGACAGTATGCACAGATTGTTGCCCACCAGGAAAGTTCACCCAAGCCTTGGTGTCCAGAGTGGTTGTTGTCTGTTCCTGTTTTGGGAGGAGCACTCCACCACATAAACACAATTCACTGCCCATATGGCTATTATCAGTCTTACGCCCCTCAGCAGGTAGAGCTGAGAGCGTGTCACCCAAGTCCCCACCTTGAATCATAGTACTGGTCTGGCTCATAGCCCCACCGTA
Source organism: Suricata suricatta (assembly GCF_006229205.1). Classification (NCBI taxonomy): domain Eukaryota; kingdom Metazoa; phylum Chordata; class Mammalia; order Carnivora; family Herpestidae; genus Suricata; species Suricata suricatta. The sequence goes on along the minus strand of NC_043708.1, from coordinate 21,971,225 downwards.
AATCACAATGTTGAACTTTCTGGCATCCCAGCCCCACTCTTACCAAAGACAATGCTCTAACCAGGTATGACGTTTACAGATTAGTTCCCAGAACCTGAGGGCAAAAGGCAGGCTTCTCCTTGGGCAGTTACATTTTTCACTGTACAATATGCTTCACATTTTAGGCTGTTCTCCAAATGTCTTACCAAACCCATCATTTCCAAATGAGAGAAACAGGAAATCTGGTGCTGCTTCCATAGCTTGAGACCAGGCAAAAGGAAGGGCTTTTTGGATGTTTTAGTCAGGATAAGTATGTTTGCGAGCAGCAAAATCCCCTTAAGTCACTTCCAAACAGGGGTGTGTGTGTGTGTGTGTGTGTGTGTGTGTGTGTGTGTGTGTGTATACAGTGGAACTGAATCCCTGGAGTATGGAAATCTCTTATTAATATCCTCACTCTACTTTCCACCTATCACAAAATTATTTTCAGTAATAATTATTTAATGATTTAGTAACTATTATGTTTCATTTGTTCTTTTGTTTTAAAACAATTCACAGTTAAAGTAGAATGATACATTTCATTTTTGAGGCTATTACTCAAATTCAGTGGAAATATTTCAGACCTAAAATTGGAACACACCGAACGAGAACGTTAGAGGGGTGCCTGGGTGACTGTCAGTTGAACATTCAACTCTTGATTTCGGCTCAGAGTCCTGGGATGGAGCCCCAGTTCAGGTTCTGTGCTCAGTGTGGAGCCTGCTTAAGATCCCCCCTCCTGCTCCATCCCTCCCTTCCTCTACCCCTTTCCCCAGCCTACTTGGGAACACACACTCCCGCTCTAAAGAAATTTAAATTTAATTAAAATAAAAAAAAAAACAAGAATATTACACAACACAGCTCTCTCCCATTCACTGAACGGACACAGTTGAAAATTCTAAGTGGTCACAGTAAATGACAGAATTGAATAACTCTGTCCTCTTGCTTTTGTTATAACCACTATGCTTTTGCTCTTTATTTTAAATATATTGTTTAAACAGAGATATATACTATCACAAGGTTGAAGTTGTGCACTACACCTTCAGTAAGTGCTAATGATTCTGAAACCTGACAAACAAACTCTCTAAGTAAGTGTATATAGCTAAGTCCATGGGTGTTGGGGATTGACTGTATACTTGGGAGTTCTCTGAATTCTCTTTTGTGTAGACTACAATGGTTATTAAATAAGAAATAATAAAAATGTGATAATTTGAAGTTTACATACCTAATATTAAACTCAACAATGTCTGCAGGAATTGTTTAGAATTTTGACCAACACAAAGATTTTGTACATGTGCACGTGTGTGTGTGTGGAGTATCTTATCACTGACATGCTTAGAATTGTGGAGGGGAAGCAGAATTTGCTCTCTCTTTAAACTTTCAGTCATTTTGTCTATGTAGCACAAAAAAACAATGGCTTTTTTCCTTTGGTGTCGTTGAGCTGTGGAATCCACTCTGATATTCTTTCCTCGCCTGGGGTGGCATAGCTTCTGAGGAGGGACTGGGATTGCTCGTGTGTTGCTGCAGCGCATTCACTGATGCTATTTACAGTCCTAATTAAATGGAAGATTATTAGAAACGGGAAGGGGGCTATAAATAGCGTGGTCCATTTTATCTGTTTCTTCAGTATGTGGGAAGAGCATCGCTGAGCTCCTCCCTTGAAGTTCAGTTAACTCAGGATGTGTTCTGCCTTTGTTATTTTGCTTTGGCTTTTTAAAAAATCTCCTGATGCTGATCAAAGTGGGGGGAAAAAAACCAAAGAGGAATCAGTCTTCAACATTGTAGAATATGGACAGAAGGAAAGTGAAATGCAGTGGGATGGGAAGGGTGTGAGTAGCATAAGAAAAAAAAATGTGGGCCTAATCCTTTCTGACAAGTTTTTTTTTTCTCTCAAAACAGCCAAAAATAAATCTTATTTTCAGGTCTGTGAAAAATCGGCTCACTTCACCCAGCCATAATGGGATCAACCAGTCTGTTCAGAGATCAGGGCACTCAGGTTGGAAGTTTTCTCTCTCTGCTGTCAGGTTAAGACACCTTTTCCAGGCACCAGGAATCTCTGTTGGCTTCTTTTCATCCATTGTGTAGTGTACAGGAATCCACTCCGCTCTAGGGGCAGGGCTGTGACCAGAACTGAACTCGACCTTGATCCAGTCACCTGGCCTTTGCAAATCCCTGATTACACAAGTTAGGAAACACTTTTAGACATGGTGCCCCCAACCTTGGCTCTTGTGCTGAGCTTTCCTACTGATTCTCTGCTTTCCTCTACCCCTCCCCTCCAGCCTCCTCTGGACAAAGTGCCAGACTCATTGGCTAAAGTTCATCTTTGATGTCATCTCTTCAGAAGCTTTCTGCATGTCTTGGTTACCTGTTTAAAAGTTCACAGTTCCCTTCACATGCATTTAAGGCAACCTTTGATCCTCTTCTAACCCACGTATCAACCCTAACTCTTCCATTTCTCCTTGATTTAGGGGATTCTGGTCACAGAGGTTTAGAGACATTGCCTAGACTCGGGATGTTTTAGTTATTGCCTCACTGTTTTTGTTCATATCTTTTTTTCCTTGGTATATCATCCTTGCTCTTCTTCTTATCTTAATTATATCTCAAAGCCAAAGTCATATCATATTTCTCCCATCACAAATTACTTTTTTCCTTACTCTAAATTCCTTAAATTGTAATGCTTCAGCTTTTTTACTTAGCACATATCAACTGGCTGGTTAGTTATCTTTATTTGTGTAGGTGTTTTTCCTCACCAATCAACTTTAAGGTCCCTTAGAATTATGTCATGGTAATAACTAAGCTGCACGTGTATTCTACTATGTAAGCTATGTAAGATTTTTCTTACATAGTTTCATTTCATTTCTAAAGCACCCTTTTGAGGAAGTACAATATCACCAGTAGTTTCACAAGTGAAATAATAGAAGCTCAAGGACAGTTAAGTAATTTCCCCCAATCTCCCACTAGGCTGATAATTGTTAGATCCAAATTTGAAAATACTGGCATATTAGGGGTGCCTGGGTGGCTCATTTGGCTGAGCATCTGACTCTTGATTTTGGCTCAGGTCATGATCCCAGGGTCATGGGATCAAGTCCTGTATCTCCATGCAGAGCTTGCTTTAGATTCTCTCTCTCTCTCTCTCCTTCTCCCCTGCTTACTTTCTCTCTCTCTCAAAAATAAAAAAAATAAAATAAAATGAAACAAAATCAAATAAATGCTGGAGTTCTTACTATATCCTATGTTCTTTTCATAGCTAATGGCTGCTTTATAATTTTTGTGCCCACCATAATGCCACGTATGGGTTACAAATTAATGATACTGGCTTACTGAATGAGTGAATGAATGAATGGCAACAACACTGTGCATAACATTGATGAATTTAATAATTCATCAGAACTTCACTATGACATTTTCAGATCACCTTCCAGGGGCCTGACAAATGAAACCACTTTGTTAGTGGTACTTGTCTTTCTCAAAATCCAATAATAAAAGTCTGGATGGACAAGATAGCCTTAAGTATATTTCCTACAGTAACAAATATCACAAATTCCACAGTATTCCAAAAGTATTTTGCTTTTTCATTGCACTTCAAGTTACTACATAAAATCAAGTAAAACAGCAAAACATACAGGCTAATTCAAAGAATGATCTCAACACCACACACCTAAAGGAGGTAAATTCCCTCTAAATTCCCGAGTGGCTAATACAGATCAATGCTGAAGGGATAAGACAGGTACTTCTCTGAGCCTTGGTCTTCTCATCTGAAAATAGAGAAAATAAGAGTATCTGCCTCCAAAAGTAGTAAGGATTGGTTGAGAGAATCTAAGTAGAGCCATTGGAACAGTACCTAGATATAGACATGTTAGGTAGCTATTATCCCAACATTACCAAGGGAGGAGAGCCACTTCACCCCCCTTCATGCAGAGGGAAGTCAGAAGTAAGCTTCTATAGTTAATGTTACCTAACTTTTTCCTCTATTCTGTTTGGCATTTGTACTGAGCATGGTCATTTATTCTAATAAATTTATATTTGCCCATAATGTTTATTATTAAGGTCAAGAAAGTATGTTTTGGTTGATGGAGGAAGAAGGCAGTCCTAGATAAACAGCATTGTCTGCTAGAATAAATCTCTGCTTTCTGGGTATACTCTTTCCCTTCCTCCCTCCTTTTCTGTGAACTTAAGGTTACACTTAAGCCACTCCAGAAAATGACTGTGCAGTCACTGTAGACAATTCCTCCCAAATCATTACAGACTGTTCATGTTTGGAGAGAGGCGGCCCCTCTTTCAGTGATAATGACTGTTAGATGAAAGGATTAAGTTGATTACATCTTTGGAGTACTGTGTACTATAAGCAATGTCTGCCCCAATCCATGAAGTCATCATGGACTTACAGTGCATTACTTGAGAAAATAGATTTTGAAGTAGTAGAGTTTATGGCCATGACTACATTATTTTTTTTCTCCTGAACATTTTAATTATTTTTTTGGCCAGAGCGACAGTCAGTAAATTCTATAGAGAGCTTGACTGAGCCATTTTCGAGGTATAAACTGTTTTGTCATCTGTTAGTGGGTTCAGCCAAGTAGAAATGGATAACAAATAAAAACCGTGGTCAGTGGGTGACTGGAAAAAATGCATTTGAAGAGAAGGAATATTGGGTCAAACCAAAAGTCAGATAAAATGTTCTAAGAGTGTATCAAAAATTGGGTCTAGTAAAACAAACGAGCAAACAAAACCCTACTTTCCACTACTTGCATGAGTCCATCTGCATGTGGACCTCTGATCTAGAGGACCAGAGGGAAGTAAATACACAGGTGATCTGAGGGGTGAAAGACTATGGAGATTAAGGAATAGGTAGTACAAGCAAGAGCTGCTGACTGAAGTTTGACTCAAATCCTTGTGGGACTTGGGACATAAACACTGAAACTCTGAGGCCTGCAGGACAGTGTTTTATATGGATTTGGAGAAGGGATTATTTCCTCCCACCCCAGGAATGGCAGTAACTTCAGCATCCTAGGTGTTCTGCTGATCACCTGAGGACACCTGCCTTGCTCGAGTGACAGTAGAACCCACAGCAGCTATAGGGTCTGGATCCCTGAGATGCATGAGTAGGGAACTCCATGCATGAGCAAAGGGGTGAATGAACAGAAGAGATAGACCTGGGACCTCTATGCTGCAACTGAACATGTAAAACTATCTTCTGCAGCCTTTTCAGACCACAGTGGAGATTTTGAGTAATAGCTGAAGTTAGATAGCTGGGGATGTTCTGTTTACCTTTGAGAATAAACCAGGCAAAGCAGCTAAATTCTGTTCTTTTCTAAATTAGAAGTAACTTCTGAGGTGCCTGGGTGACTCAGTCACTTGAGCGTCCAGCTCTTGATTTAGGCTGAGGTTCTGATCTCACGGTTTGTGAGTTTGAGCCCTGTGTCAGGCTCTGTACTGACAGTGTGGAGCCTGCTTGGGATTCTCTCTTTCCCTCTCTCTGCCCCTTCCCCATTCACATGTGTGCACTCTTGGTCTCTCTCCCTCAAAATAAGTAAATAAACTTAAAAAAAGAGTAATTTCTTTTTTTAAAAACATTTTTAATGCTTATGTTTGAGAGAGAGCTCTGACAGCAGAGAGCTCGTGGGGCTGAAACTCATGAAGCATGACATCATGACCTGAGGCAAAGTTGGATGCTTAACCAACTGAGCCACACAGGTGCCCCAAAAAGAGTAACTTCTAACAGCTAAACTCTAGAGGACAGACCTAGCCCTCTAAGGTACTGGACTATTTGTGTCTTAATAAATCTTACATTTCTTCTATCAATGTAGAATGACAAGTGACCTCTTTTGTGTTAGAAACTACCCTAAAAATGAGTTGATTTTAGACAAGTAATTTCATGTCCACATTGCTGGGATGAATTTGGTCAAAGGAAGGAAATTGGTAGACCTGTAACCAGAAAGTCTCTCATCTTCACCCGGTCTGCCAGATCTCTGGAGGAATCATGGCCAAGACAGTAATTGGAAGGGTATGCCATTTTCTGGAAGATATGGTACAGCTTAAAAAGGTCAGATGGAATCTATGTGTGAACTTTGATAAAGACTGAATAACTCACCACCCTATCATTCAGTTGATAGGGACTGAATGGGAGTATAGTATTCTTTTTTAGTTTTAGTAAGACACTTGATAACACAATCTGGATACAGTGAAGAAGTTTGACATTCCATTTCAGAAGTAGTCTCTTATAGACGAGTAATGAGTGGACAGCAAGCTGCTACTGACTTATTAATTAGCGTACACACACCACTGATTTTCCTATGTCTTCGCTGTGCATGCACATTGGTTTTACAAGTTATGAAGGCCAAGCGTGTGGCTTAGCATATGGTACTCCTTCAAGTAAGCACAACTGCCTGCCTCTCTGCTTATCTAATCATAGCAACAGAGAAATTGACTTTTCATTTTTCCTTCCCCAGGCCCTGGGAGATGTATGTTCCAAACACTTGGCATTCTTAGTAACAGAGTCAATCATAATTAGGATTTCAAATTAAAGTGCTTTGCCAGCAAGGACATGTAGTGTTTTATATTATTTGTTTGAACTAATGTAATGTAACTTAAAAACAGCAAAAGAACAGAAATAAGTAAAGCTCACATTTTTTTATGTATAGTCTTGTGGAGTTTTATTTTATCAGGATGTTGGATAAACTGAGTAAGCAAAAACTATGAAATATAAAGATTTATTGAAACTATTCTTCCAAGGAATAGTTTTGTTTTCTTTTAAAATGTCTGTTGTTTAATGTTGGATGTGGTCAGATAGTGGGTGGGAGGTTTATTGGAAATCATCTGTGGAAAAAGAATATGATATAGTCAATCATTCTATTGACTTTGCCTTTGGAGTCTGATTTGACTTGGTTTTCAGGAATAGTTGTTCCACAGATGAATGTAAAAGATAATTTCTACTTGAATTTCTTCAAAATCTCCATTGATATGCTTTAAAGAGAGGAGAAATATTCTTGATAAAGAAACTACACTTTCATATTTGATATGGCAACCTATTGCCCTTATAAGCCACAATGAATAAAAGCCATTATCCACTCACATATTTGACCTTAGGCTAAAAGAATTTTCCGAGACCCCGCTTCCTCATTTGTAAATTGAGAGGGCTTATTTGGATAATCTCGATGATGTTAAGTAATTTGTTAAAGAGTGTAGTATTTGATAGTAGATGCTGAATTAGAACTCAATTCCCTTATTTAAAAGCTAACAAACAAAAAACCCAAACTGACCTACTTTGTAGTACCCAATATTTGAAAGAGGAGTGGAATAGGAAAGGGTCCATAGATTCATAGACAAATCATTTACGTATATTGAATTCTCTTTTTAATCATAAATCTCCAACCCAAATCTTAGCCTTTCTCCCCTTCGTTTTCATATTGTTCTTTCTCATGTCTTCTTGGCCTATGGTTATGATAGATATCTCTAGAACATATCTTGATTACAGATTGAGAGTAGAAGGCCAACAAATTCTATTTCATGGCACATGAAATTTTGTAAACATTAAAATCAGGTCTCACATTTGTCCCTTTTGTGTGTTTTGAGAGAAGGTATGGTTGAAATCCTTTTTCATCCAAGATTTTTTTGACAATTTTATTCATCCCTACTTTTTCTTTATAGCAAAACTAGCTATTCATACACATTTTCATATTTTAGTTTGTCACCATTAATTGTCATAAACAAATTATTGGCCTAACAATAGTAGTTGTACACTGCATTAAGCCACTACTTCATTATCATAACTAGACCCAAGTTACCTGCCAGTAACTAAGTACTAATAACTCTTCTCTTGTCAATCACTCAGTCTCACTGATTCTCATTTCAGTGCTATTCTCTTCTTACCATAGTTGTGTCTTTTCTGCATTTTCCTCTTAAACTGGTTGTCCAAACTTATTCATGGAGAGTCGTTTATAAAGACTTTGGTATCCTCATGACGGAACATGGCAGCATTTCACTGGCAGTTGTCACAGTTTTGTATCTTAAAATCGCTTAACTACTTGTAGAATGCATTCTTCTGAATGGGAAGTGTTATGCAAACTTAAGTCATTGCTCTTTTTTTTTTTTTTTAAAGCAGGATAAATTGTTCTGTAAGATAATTTTGCCACTCTAAGTATTTCTTCCCTTGACTTCTTCTTGGAAAGCTCTTATTTCAGCTTTCACTGTGAGATCTTTGTCGTTTTCACCACACGCTTCTGTCAAAGAAGCCCTTGGATCACCGCCATGATACATCTTTGCTGGACACTTCTTTCAAGTGCTGTCAACACCTCTCTTAATTGCACGGTTTTAAAATCAGTCTAGCAATGTGTTAATTTAGATGGCAAATGTATTTAAGATAAATGTGTAAATCCTTATTCTCCCAAATATACATTTAACTATGCATGTATAGAGTTCAAAAAGGGAGCTAAAGAGAGCAAAAGAGGGAGAGAGAGATATAAATGAAAGAGCTAAATTGTAGATACTCTGTGTATGAGTATCAAATTTCTAGACTAATATGCATCACACATTTTTATGTGCAGTACTTCCTTATATAGATATATAAATATTGTGTTTCCAAATGCCTGCCAGTCTTGATAAGCAGGATTTAGTAGGCTGTTGGGGGTAAGACCTAGAACTTGAAGTAGGAAAAAGTCTTTAATTTTAAATGATTATCTGTTTTCATTTCTGACACTTTAAAAGGTGATCTGAGTTTGAATTCCTGAAATAGTATTTGTTTTTGACTTTTCATGTGTATTGCTGGTTTGGTTCTCGATTCCGGTTTCTCTTTGAGCAATCTACTTTTTAGATGATATTATCTAGCTGGGTGACTTACCTCAAAGTCATGTTCAAATATGTCATAAGCCATTTCAGATTCATGGCAGGAAAATGCTACCAATAAAGATGTCAGTTCTGAGCAATTTCTACATTTTGTCCATTCTATTATAAAAGTGTATTTTGGTCACAAGTAGCTTATTTCAGAGTTTGTAGTCTATATGACTACTGTAACATCATAAATGTTATTGCCAAATAAATAGCTACAATATGGATCTCTTAGAATTACATATTTGGTTTTGCTCAATTGGTCTCATCTTAAATCTACTTATTTGTTTAATCAAAGGATAGTTTTGGGGTGCCTGGGTGGCTCAGTCATTTAAGTGTCCAACTTCAGCTCAGGTCATGATCTTACAGTTTGTGGGTTCAAGCTCTGCATCCGGCTCTGTGCTGACAGCTCAGAGCCTGAGCCTGCTTCGGATTCTGTGTCTCCATTTCCTCTGCTCCTCCCTGCTCACACCTTGTCTCTCTGTCTCTTGAAAATAAATGTTAAAAAGATATTTTTAAAAAAGGACAGTTTTGCATGTCACTCACACCTTAGACTCCACCTGTGAACTTTAAACCCAGCTCTACCCTATTGATTTCCTACTAGAAGGGGAATGTCTTCTATTTGAATTAAACTGACAGTTTTTGTTGATGAGCCCTAAGAAAGATTAAATACAGTATTGCTCTTCCATTGTTCCCGAGACTCTGTGGCTCTATTATAATACTAGAATTTTATTTGTTTCAGTAATGTTGACAGTCTTCATTGAGACCACAGAGAGCTGAGATGTTGATTAAGAAGCATGATAGTGATCATGGTTTAAGTACATAACAAATTAGCCAAGAGGCTCCCTATTTGTCTACCCATGAACTCATGTCAGCAAATGTGTTTTGGATTTCAGTTTCTTTACCTACTTGGTAATATATTTTAAATACGTGGAGTTACCACAGGGAAATTTTCATTTTTGTCCAAGACTTATTCAGTGTTGTATTCCAGTTGTGTAGATCCCAAAATATTATTCCCTTAGAAATAGAATTGGAAATATTCATAGTAATGAATATTTAAGAGAGCATGGGCAACAGGATAACTAAGAAAAAGAAATAAGGAAGAGATGGATAGTGAGTGAGAAGTAAGTATAAGTAATTCAGAATATATTTTATCAAAAATTGCTTTTTAAGTGGCACTTTCACTTGCTGCAGAAGACATTATTGAACAAAAAAACAAGCCCCATGCAATTCAATTTAAATTTATCACTCTATTATTTTAATATATTTACTCAGGGTTAACAACTCATTAAGCACCAAATTGCTCACTCTTAATGAGTCTCTGATGCTAAAATCAAGCTGACTTAAACTTTACTGTAAAATAACAACAGTACTATTGCATAAGGATGTAATAAAATTTTGGTAAATGCTACTGAGTGCCTGTGGAGTGGAAAGCAGATTTGTAACATGAAATGGAAAATAAATCATATATATGTGGCTTGCAGAAACATGAGTAATAGATTTTATCCACAAAGACATAAGCTTAATTTTGTTTCACTGTAATACATTCTATAAAACATGAAGTCATATGTATTTTATTTGCACATTTACCTTGTTTCTACAAGAAAATAGTTCTAGAATCTGCTAAAAAAGCATATCAATATTTAAGCCAAATGCCCTAGACCCTACCTGCCTATAACTACTGTCAGGATTATGATGACACTAATCAGTACTGGGTTCATTGTTAGAAATTAGCACTCTTACACTGTTAGCTGATTATTCTTATGACATCTTTCAGGAGTGTTCACATGTACCCTCAAAAGAAGCAATCATTTTAGGACATCATGTTATCTAAATCAGCCTTTGTTTGTCTCTCTGTCACCCCATTGTCTGTGAAGTGTTAGCCTCAGATCTCATGGCATATGCCCCACTATGAAAACCATCCATGTGAGAACCACCTATGCCCTTGGCCCAGGAGTTTCTCTCTCCCCAAACTTGCAATCACCTCGCTGTCAGAGTGATGATGAGTTTTCCATAGAAATATGATTGATGGCCTCTTCCCCAGTTCTATGCCAAGGAGGCTTGTGCCTCAAATTTTAAGTTTGTCTTGAATTTTATAATTGTCCTCTCAGCTTTTGCCAACCCCCATCTCTGAAGCCCCACTATCTCCTCCATCTCCCTAAAGTCTAAGGGCGTTAGCTTTAACAAAAACTCCTTTCTCTCCAATTATAAAATAAAACCCCTGTGAATATCAGTTGAACAAATACCTAATAGATGACAAAGAACGTTAAGATAATATTTCTTTACAAATATTATTGGGGCCTTGCACTGCCAACCAAGAACCTTGCTATAATTTTATTCATAGTGTCTATGGCTTTGATGTCTATTTAGATGAAAACTATTTATGAAAATATATGCTATTTATGTTTCTGATTGTAAAACACACTTTTAATGTAACAAGGTATGAAATTTAAAGGAATTTACTTTTTCTTATTTTTTCTTTTTTTTAATCTATGAAAGTTCACTTTTCTATCACCATGTCTTCTATGAAATCTTCATTTAGAAATCATTATTTTCACTAATCACTCTGATTTGAGTTGTGATCCTATATTTTATCCTTCTCAATAAGCAGCCTGTGTTAGGATTTTAAAAATTGTTTAAAATGGATATAAAAGGGGGCACATGGGTGGCTCAATCAGTGAAGTGTCTGACTTCAGCTCAGGTCTTGATCTCACAGTTTGTGAGTTTGAACCCTACATCAGGCTCTGTGCTCACAGCTCAGAGCCTGGGGCCTGCTTCAGATGTGTCTCCCTCTCTCTCTCTGCCCCTACCCCGCTCTGTCTCTCTCTCTGTCTCAAAAATAAACATTAAAAAAAATAGGGATAAAAATAGTTCTTGTTCTGCCTTGGTCCATACCTTAGTATTTTCACAAACTCACAATTGACAAAACAAACACACAAAAGACACAGTGAAGCTTTAATAATAATAATAAACTTTATAGAAGAACTATGAAGAGAAACCTCTTTAAGAGATTTAAAAGTAGAGGATTTTTAAACCAAATTTGAGCAGTAAAAATACCTATATACCGTATTTGAAGAAACCATAATTTCCATGTTTCTTCAGTGTAATGTAACTTATGTATTTAATATGAATGACTTTTTTATTTTTTATTATCATGGCTTCCTAAATTTCTAACAGTATTATTTTAAGGATTCGGTGATAATACAGTTTCCATTTGTGTGCAATGGGCATTCTCTAATTTACTTTTGCCCTTATTTCCATGAAAGTAAAAATCATTTTCATGAAGGACCTAATTTCTTACATTGGGTTTATTTTGATGTTTGGATAAAGCAATAGTTTGCTTTGGTTGGTCTTAGTTTTTATTTGTTGAGGTATAACTTACACATAGTGAAATGCTTACATCTTAAGTATACTATTCAAGGAGAGAGTTTTGACAAGTGCATACAGTTGTGTACCCCCCACCCCTAACAAGACACAGAATCAAAACCCCTGAAAGTTTCCTTATACCCATTCCCAATCCTCCCCACCCATAGCACGCACTGATCTGATTTCTATCATCATAGTTTTAGGGTTTTTTTCTTATTCCAGAGTCTTATAAAAATGAAATTTTATATTCTTTTCTTTTTTGTCTGGCTTTTTTTACTCAACATAGTACCTTTGAGATTTGGTAGATTGCCTTTTAATAATATACATACAATTGAGTCTGAGCAAGTTAGAATTTCTTATAAAATTAGACATTGTGATTTGCTACCTACTGAATGATGAAGATGAAACTATTTATTTCAGTGAGTTAAGACCCTGAGATGGGTTTTCAGCACTGAAATGAAATGTTTTTAATCTTCTCCACTATTGCTTTGAAATTTTAGTATTCTCTTATAAATTAAATAACTTATTTAACCTAATTGTGACCTAGATCCAAAGACTAAATCACAAAGACTTTTTCTTTGTAATATGCATTCATGCTCAGCTTCCTGAATACTGATTAGTCTCATCGCCTTCTACTAACAGTAAGAGCAACAAACAAATTTGTTACCTATTTTCATCTTGCTTTTATGTTTTTTGTAAATAAATAATTCGCTAACATAATTTTCAAAGGCCTTCACTTTTTTAAATAAAGAAAAACAATGTGATTAGGATTAGATCACTTAGCTAAAATTGTAGAGCTATTTAAGTATACAAGTCAAAGAGAGATTCTATCAACTGTCAACAAACAATAAGAGTAAGTTTTTCCTTAAATGGAAAAAAAATGGCAAGGCAAGATGTAGAAATATGCCAAGAACAGCAGGTAAAGTCCAGAGGTTTCCAACTGTGGGTTTGATGAAAAATAATAACACATATCTGACTTCATTTAGAATCTTACTTGAAAAATAAGTTATCACATATTTTAAATTTCTAGTATTTTAAAGGTAAAAACACAGCAATTACTTGTTTTTATTTCCTTATTTGGTACTACACACCTGACATAGTGTCAAGTTCTATTTGTACAGTAAGATTTATTAGACTGATAGTCAATATATTAGTCCCTTTTTATATAGAATCCTTGAAAAGAACTCTTGACTTCATTTTGAGTTGAATTTTCCCCTCAGCTTAATTGCTTTTAGTATCCATTCAATAAATGAGAAAAAAAAACCTATTATAATCATTTATCTTCTTAAGAAAATAAAACTCTAGAGTTTATAAAATGGGAAGATAAATATATTTCAGAAAATATTTGTATTGTATTTATATATGTGTGTGTGTTAAATAACAGTAGTTGAAAAATCAACTTTGGGGAAAACAAACAAACCAAAAAAAGCACCAACAGATATATTGTTTTTCATTGATCCAGTGCCACCTCAGACTAAAACACAAATTTAATTGTGGTAGCAGAGAAAATATCTTTCAATTTGATGGTTCCTTCTTTAACAAAGAGGCATTACAGTTTTTAGAAAATATGTGAGCAACAGATATGCTTTCCTGAATCTCTTTAGCACCACAGGCAATCAGGACAGGTCCACTGGCTTGAATAATAAAACAGTAATAACCTCAGTTAGAACAAATAATTATTTTACTGATACAGATGCACTTACCTTTACAATAGCTGCCCTCCTAAGGTGCTATGTGTAAATCATTTTTTAGAAGTTGAATAATCATTTAAATGTTTTAGGGCAACTCACTGCTTAGAAAAACCCTTTGAAATATTCTTTTATCATGCAAAGACCAATACGGACTTATCTGTTTTGTAAATTAGGGTGTTTCCATTCTAGTTTTATTGAAAAGTGATATATTATCTAAGTGTGAAAGTTTCTTTGAAAATAATGTGTAAGTATATATAACTCAGCCTTTAGAGGACATGAACGCATTGATGCATCAGTGGTCCTCAGAAGTCTGTCAGAATCACGGGGTATTTGAGAGGGGGTTATTTGAATTATACATCTTTACCCTGCTCTGATGAAAATCAGTGCCATGAAGAGTTACTGATATTAACCAGAGTGTGTTAGATCCTTGAGATATTTGAGGACTGAGAAAAAGAGATGAAGGAGTATAACCTAGAGATACTAAAAATATTATCTTTTTGATTCTACATCCTTTTAAATGAAGATGGTTTGCCAGAGTCCAGCTCCAGCAGGTCCAGGGCTTCCTGAGGGATGGATGGTATTGGCGAAAAAGAGTGAGAGAGCCTTAAGTTTCTTTGATCACCAGGCAGCCATCTCTGTTCTGACCCGAGAGTCAGCTTTATTTATGGTAAAAAATGTATGGGGCCAACAGAGAAGTGGCATTTGCCTTAGACAGTGATTTATGATGACAAATTTCTTTGGCATGAAAAATCTCCCAGAACATGGGACACCTGGGTGGCTCAGTTGGTTAAGCGTCTGGCTTCAGCTCAGGTCATGCTCTCATGGTTCGTGGATTTAAGCCCCGCATCAGACTCTGTGCTGACAGCTAGCTCAGAGGATGGAGCCTGCTTCAGATTCAGTGTCTCCCTCTCTCTCTGACCCTCCTGTGCTCACACTGTCTCTCTCTGTCTCTCAAAAATAAATAAAAAACATAAAAAAAGTTTTCCAGAACATAAATTGGTAGAAGACTCATGCATAATCTTTATCAATAGTGATTGATGTAGGTGATTTAGATGCTTATCATATGGGGAAGGTATCTTTAGCATTCAAATACAATACAATGTTTTTAGCATAGCAAAAGCAAATGTTAGTTCTTTGGGAGCCTGTTTTCTTGAGGGGAAGTAAAACAGGTTTCTCAGGAAATGTAATATTTGGTCCTATAATCACAAAAGAAGTTCCTACAATAAGTTCCTTCACAAGGTGCAATCAGCATATTTTAGGCTAAAGGGACAAGTCACTCCTGATACCAGTCAACAGGTCTGTAGAGTGGGGGTGGATATCAGTCACCATCTCATGGCGGGAGGCCTTGCAAACCCACCTGACCTCACAAGGAGTTTTCTCAACTTAGTGAGTTCAAAAATGGCTCCCAACAATGCTTCCTAGAGTAAGTTACATTCATAAGTGGTACAAGTGTCATCTCAAGCCTAAGAAGAAACTCCAAGACCTAGGATTACAGGTCTGAGTGAAATTGACCCAAACAAAAGCTTGTGGGAGATAAACTTAGGGAAGGTGGAAAAGAATTCTGAGTCTGTGAGACTTTACATAAAAAGATAACAAGGGTAGCCTTGAAACTCCTCTGAGTGCCTTGGGTTTCTGTTAAATTATTGTTTACTGAACAGGTATGAGTTTCTTCTACACATATCTTTCCAAGACATCATGGATTTTTCTTTCTTTTCTTCTATACATTAGATACTTCCAAGATTATTTGCGTATAGTTTATTCAACACTAAGAAATTGACATCACATATACATATTTTAATTGAAAATGAGTACTTGTTCTTTGGTGTTTTATTCTTTTAAAGAAATTTAATGTTTATTTTTGACAGTGAGAGACAGTGGGGGAGGGACTGAGAGAGAGAGAGAGGAATATACAGAATCTGAAGCTGGCTCCAGTCTCTGAGCTGTGAGTACAGAGCCTGAGCCCTATGCAGGGCTGGAACTCCCAAACCTTGAGCTCATGACCTGAGCCAAAGTTGAATGCTTAACCTACTGAGTCACTCAGGTGCCCCTGGTGTTTTATTCTATAGCATTATTAAAAATGCCTTTCAAAAATTAGTTTCAGAAGTCATCGTCCATAATCTATGTCTTACATTAGCCAGCTTTCATTTGCTGTTGCCGCTCCATCTCTGTTCACCCAGCTCTGCTTCTGTTCTCTAAAGGAATGGAATTGGAAGAACAGACCGTCTGTCTGCAGTTTTATCTTGTCTTGTTCATATTGTAGACAGTAATCAAGAGACTAAAAATGCATATGGAATAATTATTTACAGTAAATGCCTTTCATTTTGTCTGTGTTGGACACAAGGGATATTGCTTTCATTTTCATAGTTACTGTGGAAGCCTTAGGTATCATATGGGAAAAGCTTATACTATCTGCTCATCTAGAACTGTGCTGTTCAATATATTAGCCACTGGACAGGTGTGTTTTAATTAAAATGGCTAGTGTGAATGAGGAAATCAGTTTTAAATTTTATTTAAGTATAATCAACTTGAATTTAAATTTAAAAACTGAAGCAATATAAAATATTTTCCATTAAACACAACTTTATGTTTAAAAAACACAACTTTATTGTTCTGATAGGACTGTTTCACCTAAGGCTTTGAAAATTTAGTATCTGAATTGTAATGTGCAGTGTAAGTATTAAATATATACTAGATTTCAAAGACTTAATATTAAAACATATAAACTCAATAATTTTATATTAATTAGATGTTAAAATTATAATATTTTTAATACATTGGATTACATAAAATATATAACATTTCTTTGTACTGGTTTTTATTATAGCTTCTAGGAAATCTATAATTACATAGGTGGTTTATGTTATATTTCTATTGTGCAGAGCTGATATAAATCATTCTGAAATGAGTGGCAATTATTCTTCTATGATTTCATAAAGAGAATATTAGTCCAAGGCTGATGATTATTTGTGCTAGTCTAAAGAGAGCAGGTTTCCTTCATGGTCTGTGCCATACAGGAAAGGGCCTCTTTCCTAGAATATAAGAGGACCAAACTTGGCATTGTAAGTTTTTTTTGGCACATGTTTAAAGCTTTCTCCTGTGTTTGCCATTCTGCTTTGTATGTAGTACATCCTTTCGGGCAATAGATTTAAGGGTCTTTACCCACCTTTACTTTTTAATCCATGAAGTATGCATTATGAGAAGAGCTAAGCTGATAGTTCAGAAAGATAGTAAAGGTTCAGCGTGGTATATTGGGAAAGATGTGACTTTGAATACTCGTTCTTCTAATTATCTGCTGCATGACTTGGGAAAATTGTTTTTTTCTAAGTTTCAGTTCACTTTATCTAAAAAAATTTATACCTAATAGAGAAACTGGGGGTATCAAAATTCATGAGATTCAAAGGATACAAGAAATATTAAAATACTTCATATATAGCAGGTTCATGAAAGTGTTCTGAACAAAAACAACCAGTTTTCAAATTTCTATCTTTTTGACCACATGGATGTAACATTTAATAGATGGAGGCAGAGATGGGAGGAAAAAGACCACGTTATGGAGCCAAGAAAGCCTTTATTGGGATCTGCGATTTCCGGGCGAGGTCCCATGACCCGGGGAGAGGGAGAGTCGGGGAGGTCGCGCCTGATAGGTGATGGGCGGGGAGTTTTATGGGTGAGGGGTTCTGGGTTTTATCTTGGGAGGGCAGATTATCAAATAGGGGCCTTTCAGGGGCATGGCGGGATGGAATAGGTCGCCCCGTCTGTCAGGGTGATGGGAAGCTGGAGCTTCATGATTGGCTGCTTCCAAATGGGGCAGGACATCCCAGGTCTGCAGGTGAAGGGTGGGGAGGTGTCTGTTCACGTGTTCTCTTCCAGCCCCCAGAGAAATGGCCGGTCAATCGCCACCTTACATCTCCAGCATTGAGTCGGACACATATTCCAGATTCCCAGATTGATCCCCTACCTAGTGAAAGGAGGATCCTGTTTCTCCACTATCTCATCCCTCTTTCTATACTCTGTGCAACCATTTGGTTCTTCTACTGTTCTTCTACTTGCATTAAAATTAAATTACCACTTAGATTGGATCAAAAGATTGTCCCTGGTTATGAAGAGGAGAAAAAAATACTTCAAGCTAGCACTAATCTCTTAATACACCATGATATTTAGGTACCTTTTTTTCCTAGCCTGGAAATTATTTTTCAGCCTTCTCTAAAGTACTAAAAGTTCTTTACCAACATGAGCCCAGTGCAAGTTAACCTGATAGGAGATTTGTTTTGTGGTTTGGAAATACTTGTCAGACAAGCTTTCAACACCTAGATGTGTGATTTACATAAGTTTGCATAAGAAAATGTCACTCCAGGGACGAATTTCTCTCTTTATTCTTTCTTATACTACAGAACAGACAAAGAGAGTGAAGTGGTTGTTTTTTCCTGAGTAGAAAATCATTTGACATTCACACACAAAAAAATAAAGTGCAGCATTATTAGTCTTAGTTCTCTCCAACAATATTCACTAATGTCCCATTTGTCTTACTTTTGTTATTGTTGTTGTTAATTTATTTTCCAGTTTGGGTACCTGGTCCCAGCTAAACCCATTATCTCTTTTATCTTCTTATCTGTCACTGTCACTCCATCTTTACAGAGAACTTACTGAAAGTAGTAGTCAGTGTGGCCCTTTGTCTTAGATGTCCTGGTTCTTCCTGAGAACTCAGATAAATGATTCATAGATTGAGTCAGGTTCTTGGACCTGTGGAAGACAAAATGACTCAGACACAGCTTTTGGAGTCAGTCTTCTGTGAATGTAAAATATATAGGCAGAGTTGGAGATTGCACCAAGCTGATTAATCTCAAGGCATAAAGACTAAGGTTAAGATGCATCTAACTTCAAGGGTGAACATTCTAAGATACCCATTAGAAGATTCTTTATACAATGCCATCTCATCCCCATCTTCAGTGTTAATACTAATTCTTCTAAATTTTGAATACTCAAACAAGAAAATAAAATGTAGAAGATAATTTATTTGTTTATTTATTTATATTGAGAGAGATAAAGAGTATGCAGTGGGGGAGGGGGAGAGAGAAAGAAGGAGAGAGAGAATCCCAAGCAGGCTCCACACTCAGCATGGAGCCTGACTCAGGGCTTGATCTCACAATTTGTGAAAACATGACCTAAGCTGAAATCAAGAATTGGGCGCTTAACTAACTGAGTCACCCAGTAGAAGATAATTTTTAAAACCATCTGTAGCAGTTGTAGGAGAATGGAAAGGTGAAAGTTGATAGGAGATTAAGACAGATATGGTGTGAAAAGGAAAAAGCATAGATTTTGCAAAGATACATAAACTCACAGTCTTCTTTGCCGTGTAGTATCATAGTGTCATTGGTATAGAAGAGTTGGGAGAGATTTGAGTTGTGGCAGAGAGGTGATCAGGGATTTTGCATGCAACATCATCTTCTGAAAGTCACGTGTGGTAATCAGACAGTTTATCATAGAACCTTAAAGACCACTTTAGTCCCATTTCCTGCCCAAGGCAGAAATTTCCTCTTGTATATTCCTGACAAATGATCATCTATCTTGTGCACCATCTACCTTGTGGGTCTCTATTTGGTTGTTAGGGTTCCTGAGGGAGCTGCTGATATGGGAGAAGGAGTGTCCAAGGATCATGTCACTAATAGCTGTGGAAACTCTGTTATCTACAAAGCAGAGCTTTTGAAAATCTATACTTGGACTTAAAGCCTAAGCAGAGTCTTCTCTGCTTCCCTCAGAGCCTATTTCTAAGCAGCAGCAAGAATAAATGTGTCCAGCAGGATGCAGGTTTGGGGGAAGCAGAGGAGAAATCAATATAATGTACAATCTGGAAGAGAAAGAGCACATATATTTGTGCTTTTTGAGGTGTAATGACTCCATCCAATAGTAAAATGTGGTCAAATGAATGGCTTCAAATTTGACCAGATTATCAGATCCTCCTTTCACGATGGAAGAGCTAAAAAAAAGGATGAGAGAGGTGGACGTGGGATGGAAAGTGAAGCCCAACAATCACCTACTTTCAGTCTGACTATTTTTCAATGCAGTCTGTTCTGTGTTTGGACAGCTCAAATTCTCAAATGTTCTCTCTTAAGTTAACTTGCTGTTTGTTTTGTATATTGCAGTCTTGGAGTCCAACTCTGCAGTCTTAAACTAAGTAGATAACATAGAAGAAGATTGGAATTTAACTTGCGGTGCTTGGGTGGCTCAGTTGGTTAAGTGTCCGACTCTTGATTTTGGCTCAGGTCATGATCTCATGGTTTGTGAGTTTGAGCTCTGCCTTGGGCTTATTCTGACAGAGCAGAGCCTGCTTGCCATCCTCTCTCTTCCTCTCTTTGTGCCCCTCCCCACCATTCTTGTTCGTTCTCTCTCTCTCTCTCTCTCTCTCTCTCTCTCTCTCTCTCTCTCTCTCTCTCCTCCCTCCTTCTTCCTTCCTCTCTCCTTCCTCCTCACTCCTCCTTCCTCACTCCTCTCGCCTCTTTCTCTTCTCTCTCTCTTTCTCAAAATAACCTTAAAAAAGGATTTTTATAATATTTAAGACAATTACTTACTATTCAGCACCCACTTTGAAAACTGGGCCACAATTTCCCTGCCTCTAATTTCTGAATCTATTTTCATAATTATTTAAAGACTCCTAACATTGTTGCCATGATCATACACACAAGAAGAATGGCATTCATTGGGCCTTATCCTTAAACTCATTGGGAGTAGCTAATCGCTCCCCTATGCTCCCCTCTCCTACCTTGAGCTTATCTTCCTGGATGACCATGTGTATTCTTTTACAGTGAAGATCATTCTTTGGAGAGGAAAACTTGAGAGTACCTGGTCCTACCTCCACCATCTTCACACCTCTTTTTTAAGCAATATCCCTAAAAATTCTTTGTTATTATACCAGACAAATCATAAATGCCATAGTTTTAACCCACATCAGGCAAAGAAAAACTTTATAAATTATCATTGGCCCTTTGTGCAAGACTTGGTTGATCCCAGTCTTCAATTTACCTGATATGATTCATAACAATAACAATAATAAATATTTATATAGAGCTTACTCTGTTCTAAACAGTGTTCTCAACATTTTATATATATTTACTCTTGACATTGACAATTACTCTAGGTGTATATTATTAATATCTATGTTCTATTGATAAGGAAACAAACTCAGAGAAGTTAAATGGCTTGTGCATAGATATAATACCAAAAGGTGGGGGACTGAGGTTTGAGGTTTGAATTTAGGCGGTCGGGACTCAGGGTCCATGGTTTGTTTTGTTTTTGCTTGTTTGTTTTGCTTTGTTTTGTTTTTTACCATTACACCATGCTACAGTGGCAATGTCTACTTATAGGAGTATGCATCCTTTTGTGTTCTTTCCTGTTTTTGTGAACTTTATTTTATCTTTTATACCTTTTAAACTCTGAGCCACTTAGAGAATTTTCAATGTGGCCAAGTTTCTTTAGGTCCTCTGAATAGTCTCTGAATGGAAGAGAGTGTTTTCCACACACGTACAACCTACATGAGTACTTCAAATGCACAAAGCTCAGGGTCAGAGCCTGAAGGAGAAAATATCACAGCATAAGTAATGATAATGAAATCCAAAGGAAGATAAAACCCCAAATGTTTTAAGGTCAAATGCTAGAATCTACAAAAACACTGTCCTGGTTAAGTAGCAAGGGAAAGGAAATAGCATAAGGCAATTCAGCAGGGGAGCAATGGGAAGCCAACAGAGTTAAATCAGTGAAGCAGAAAGGTAGGCTTTACAAATCCAGTTATGGAGGAAGATACCAGAAGAGGGAAACAGAGTGGGCTGGAGATTCTCAATTCTCCTGGAAATTTTAAAAACCAGGGGACCTAGCATTCAGAGCTAGTTGGTTTTCTAGTACCATCTCCAATAAAAGGAACCAGGGGTCATTGGAGAGTGTCTAATTCTGGGACTATGCAGGGAATGTAGAAGATAAGCCTGTAGCAACATGTGATAGTAAGAAAGTACCAGGGGGAGGGGGAAGGAGAGAGGGGACAAGGAAAAGAAGGGAAGAAAGAAAAGAAAGAAAACATTCAAACAAAATACAGGAATTTGTCACTGGGACATAGGAGCCAATAGAAAGTGCTCAATAGCCAAAGCCAATTTCAGCAACAAAATAAAATAATATTGGATTATAACCTTAAGTACAAATGAAGTAATCTATACTGATATGAATAAGTTATTGAATAAATAAATAGAGAACATACACACTGCCCATGTAGAAGTACAGTGTAACTCCCCATTCCTTAAGTTGGAATGCATGTAGTGTCATTTTCCCAAAGAGTATAGGATAGAAAAGAGGAAAAAAGTGCTTTTCACTGAAGCACTTTTAGAAGCACTACCTTAGCTAGGTAGTCAATGTCAAAATCAGTAGTTGTAATCATACTGATACTGTGTACCCTTAATATGATATGATGAAAATGAGCACTTTAATATTATGGCCTTCCTTTCCACCACCATCTAATCATAAGGAAAATGTCAGGCAAGTCCTGATTGAGGAATGTTATGCAAAATATTTGGTTAGTATTCCTTAAAACTGTCAAGGTCATTAAAAACAAGTAAAGTGTGAGAAACTGTCACAGCCAAGAGGAGCCCAAGGAGACATGACTAAATTTATTTTGAAATACTAGATAAGACCCTAAACGAAAGAAAAAGCCATTAGGTAAAAGCTAAGAAAATCAGAATGAAGTATGGGTTTTGATTAATAATAATATATCAATATTGGTTCATTAATAGTCCAAATGTACCACATTAGTGTAATATGTTAATAACAGGAGAAACTGGTTGTAGGATAAATTAGATTCTTTGTACTTTCCTTAAAATTTTTCTGTAAGTCAAACTATTCTAAAATAGGAAGTTTATTCAAATAAATCAAGGGCAGAGACTTACTGTTGCTGAGCCAGTCTCAGAAAGCTCTGGGGGAAGTGGCCCTGTTACTTTATAACATCATCATTAAAGCGGGTCATCTGAAGGTAAGATCATGGAGGTGTCCTGCCATAATAATCTAACAAAATCAATATGAAGCCAACCTTTGACTATATAATTGCTCATTCCTTCCCTCTGGTTCATTCATTATCCTCAAGTTTCTGACTTCCTGGAATCATCTGTAGTCTCAGAATTTTAAGATAATAACTTTTCTAAGTCATCTTTCATTTTCCAGCAGGTACATGTGAGTATCTATGTACATGAGTGTATACATTGATAAAGGGGCAATACTAATTAGGTATAATAAAGACCAAGTGGTCTAAAAAGACCTAAGTCGATATTTAGGTTCTGCTGTACATGCTCACATCTTGGCCTTCCAGAGACATCATCACTGCTACTTCTTTATTAAAGGATGAAGCACTAGAATGCTTTAGAACATGAGTGAGTGAGAGAGTGGACACCCCTAAATATCCCTGTGGCAGGGCCAGGCTGTCTACCTGGCCCTTCTAGCTTAGTCTCTGGGGCACACTGCATTTCTTAAATACCTGTCCTCTCTGAAAGGTATTTAATTCAGATTTTCGGGAGTTTTTCTCAATCCCAACAAATGGGATTGTAGTCTGTTTTCCTCCATGTACTTTCCAACCCTTTCTGTGAGCAGTTAGATTCTGTATCTGTTCTTTGTTGGGCTGTTTCTGATGGAGATCTAAGGGTTCCCAAGCTCTTCATATGATAGGGACATACCCATGCTTTCTACCCTGTACTCTGATCCCACCTGGTGAATAGATCCTTCATGCTCTTTCTCATTTTGAGTAAATAGCCTGAGTTTACCACATTTTAATTTGAACTTTAACCTTCTTCATTTCTAAGATATAATACTCTCATATCTTGGTCCCAATCAAGCCCTCATTTTAAATTTTATTCTGGTCCTTCATTCACCATAGTATATACAGAATACATAAAGATGTTTGCTCCATCATGTTATACAACCTGAGCCCTGAGTTCTTAGGTAGGAAAAGATAGAGACACCATAGTGTGATAGTTTTCATTCTAAAACAATCTTAGAGGTCACTTTCAGTTCATTATGCCCAAATAGAGGTTTCTAATTCATATGCCTATAGGGAGGATATAGAACAAATGAGCCATTGATTCTACTCCCAGTACTATATCTTCCATACCTGAAACTTACACATTCTATCACTGGAAGCCTATATGTGATGGTATTGTAACAGCATTGTTTTGTGACAGATGGTGGCTACATTGGTGAATACAGTATGAGGTACAGAGGTTTGAAAAAAAAATTTAACATTTATTCATTTTTGAGAGAGAGAGAAACAGAGCATGAGCATGGGAAGGGAAGAGAAAGAGGGAGACACAGGTTCTGAAGCAGGCTCCAGTCTCTGAGCTGTTAGCACAGAGCCTGACACAGGTCTTGAACCCACCAACTGTGAGATCACGACCTGAGCTGAACTTGGAGGCTTAACCAACTGAGCCACCCAGAGGCCCCAAGGTATATATAGACTTAGTGAATCATTGTGTCATATACCTGAAACTAATGTAGCATTGTGTGTCAACTATACTTCAATAAATAAACAAATAAACAAATAAGAGCCAGCAGGGGCTGAGGTCAAGAAAACAGTAGTTCAGGTACTAACTCTTGGTCTCCCTGCCAAATATGCAACAGAGACTAATGAAGACTGGGGCATACTGGAGACCTCGTCTCACCAAGGCAGCCACTGCTCAGCTGCTGCCTGCATTACTGCTGGGCCAGTTCACTAAAATTTTCTTATTTTTTCAATACAAGCCACAAGTCAAGACTGTTATATTTACTCTTTGGATTCATTACCTGCATTTAACATCTCTTTTATTTAAAACACTGAATAGACTAAATAAAACAAATCTGGGGAGATGGGTAGCCCAATCGGCTGGGCATCTGACTATTGATTTTGGCTCAGGTCATGGTCCCAGGATCATGGAATTGACCCCCACAATGGGCTTTGTGCTAAGCATGGAGCCTGCTTGAAATATATTCATTCCCTCTCTCTCTCTCTCTCCCTCTCTCTCTCTCTCTCTCTCACACACACACACACACCACACACACACACACACACACACATACATAAACTTAAAAAGTTAAAAGAGAAAAATCTGGAAGCAGGATCCTACTCACCTGCTGCAAGAATGCTTTCTCTGTGTTTAAAGAAGAGAAGTGCAGGAGACGGTCTTCATAATCCTCATGCTGTGTGAACAGGATTAATATCCCAGTTACAGGCTAACAATTTCATAGCAACTATGTATTACGTGTTTGTATATGTGAAATTATGTCATAATGAGCTATCTCCTAACAAGATTGTGCAGGCGGTAAAATTAGTTTATGGTTCTGTGAGAGAGCATCTCCTGAGTCAGCTGACAGTGCTTATTGTTTCTTTCCATCTCACTTATTTCTGAATGTAAGAAAATAAATGCTCACCCAACTTTCTTTTCACTTCCAAGTTTTATAGGGGTTTGTAGTATTTTCTCGTCTTATTTTCTTACAATAATCTTTCCCCTATCTTCTCTTCTGTTATTTCTATTTCAACCTACCTCCTGATAGTGTCCCTCTAGTGTCATGAGTGGGCTGGCGGTGTGAGATCAGTTCATCATGGTGTTTGTAGTTAGTTACTTGTCTACTTTCTTTTTGAGATGAGAATTTAATAAACTAAAGGTTACCTGAGGACAAGACTAGTATTTTTTTATACACATATTTAAAAGATTTAGCAATTCCTCTAGGAACTGGAAGATATTTGAAAATTAGAGATAAGCTTATTTTCTATAATAATTTTTTTAAATGTTTTATTCATTTTTGAGAGAGAGACAGTGTGAGCAGGGGAGGGTCAGAAAGAGAAGGAGTCACAGGATCTGAAGATGGCTCCAGGCTCTGAGCCCAATGCAGGGCTCAAACCCATGAGCCCTGAGATCATGACCTGAGCTGAAGCTGGACGCTTAACCAACCGAGCCACCCAAGCACCCCTGTAATATTTTTAAATATACTTTTGCATAGATGATCTAATCCATTTGGCATCAACAATTATGTGTGATCATTGAATGATTCCTAAATGTAACTTGTAATCACATTTTCGGCTACCTGTCAGGTGTCTCTGGTGCAAATACCTTTTGGCATTTTATGGATGGCTCACGTCCACTCAGTATCCTCTATTCCATACACTGCTCACTCCCCCCTGTGACCTTCAGGCTGTGAGCTTCAGGGATAAATCCAATTCATCTTTCACCTTCAAACCAATTAGTAGCCAAGCCAAACTTCAACATCTGAAATACATCTAGGATGCAGCCTGTTTTCAGGCTTGCATCTGTACTGCCTCCTTTCCAATCAATCATTCACAAATCCCCAAGGTCATTTTATTTAAAACAGAATGATAATTTGTTTCATTGAAAGAGTGTCAAAACACTCTATTGGCCAGGGGAAGTGAGGGAGAGAGAGTAAGCTCAAGGCAAGCACATTCAGTCTCTGTATTGAGGTATTCAACATCTAATTCCGCTTTGGCACCTCATCTCCTACCTCATTCCCTCCTGAGCCCCAAGCTGGAACCATACCTGTCTTACTGTTCCTTCTTATCTTCTGCTCTTTTTCTACCTCTGTGCCTTTTCTCCAAGTTCTTTCTTCTGTCTGAATGGGTTCTCTGGCTTACTTTGGGTTAGCTAAAGCCTTATTCTCATTTCCCTTTTCTGTGAAGCAGTATATTTGTTCCCTTCTCTGAAATCTTTAATACCTCATTGATACATATCCTATAGCACTTTTTAGAGTCAGCCCTTGTTTTAGTCCTTTTTTTTCCACATTCTTTCCTTTTTGAGGAAAGGTTAGGGTCCACCTGTTCCTCATCTTTTGGCTAACTAGTACCTTACACAGAGAAGATAGTCAATAAATATTTGGGAAAAAATAAAATTAATAATTAGTTGAAAATTTCCCCTGTTAATGAAAATTTGGTGAAACTAGTAAAAAAGGGTCAATGTTTACTATGTTCTGTGAGATATTTTCTCACAGGTGTTGAAATAATCTGCTATAGAGGAGTGGGAGAGAGGAAGGATTAATACAATGGAAAATTCCTGGAACAAATTTATTCTCTAGTTGATATTTTCAACTTTTCTTTTTCTTTTTTTTTTAATTTTTAATGTTTTTTTGTTTATTTTTGAGAGACAGAGAGCACAAGCAGGGGAGGGTCAGAGAGAGAGGGAGACACAGAATCGGAAGCAGGGTCCAGGCTCTGAGCTAGCTGTCAGCACAGAGCCTGACGCGGGGCTTGAACCCATGAACCACCAGATCATGACCTGAGCCAAAGCCGGACACTCAACTGACTGAGCCACCCAGGCGCCCCTGATATTTTCAACTTTTCTTATACCCTCCATAGTTTATTCAAAGCAAACTGTTCCACTAAGATGAAAGTTAGGTTTAAAATTCCACCCTAATCTAACCAGGTAAGTACATACCATTTGGAATACAGGGGGAAAACAACGATCACTACTATTGCTTTTGTACATCGGAGCAGACGTTCTTTGTTCATTTTATTTTTAAAAAGCATGATTTCATTTATAGTCATTGTGAAGCTACAGGAATGATCTTTTCTTATGGTCTGAAGAGGACTCAGCCTTTCTTCTGAAGTATCTTAATTAACAAGCTATCTGGGTGGGAATGGCCCACACATGTATGTATGTAAGGACAGCTTCAGGCCGTTGTTCTCAGTTGGTCACCTTGACTCCAGCCCTGATAAACAAACAGGAGCTCTGTTTGCAAGGTGGTGCCTGGGCTTATGTCAGGATAAACTCTTACAACATTATCTTGGATAGTATTTTCATCAGATATATTGATAAGATTATCATTTTGGGGGATGACATCCTATATATTACTAAGGGGTCTGGAGAAGGAGTCCTAGAGTCTAGATAGGACCCTGCCTTGGGCTATTTGACTCTACTTGGTCCTGCAATGCTGGCATGTACATCAAGATATTGTACAGTTTTGATGGGCAACATCATTGATTGGTACCACCCTTGTCTGTGCCAAGGCTTCTGTCCCCTGTTGGCCAGAATAAAGAGCCAGAGACAAATGGCTGTTTGTTACTTGAAGTAATAGATCAAAAGGTGTATAGGAGGATGCATGCTCTGAAGTTCTTCTTGGTTAATGATGCTGGAATGATGGAGAGACTACCATGATTTACATAGTAGTAGGGGCCTGAACTTGAGACTGCAGCTTTGTAGCAGTTGTCTGTTCTGGAATTAGCTAATGAGGCTCTCTTTGTTTGAGCATTGGAAAGCCTCCAAAACCCACTCGGGAGGGAAATTAACAAATGTCTTTTTTGTTACCTCTGGATAAATCTTCATGATGAAATGTGTGGCCGTTCCACCTCTTTAATCTTCTCCCTTCTTCTTGCCCAGTGGACACTCAGTTACTGCGGAGGCATAAATAAATAAGTAAATAATGCAGAGATTCATTTATTCTTTTCTAAACTTTATTGTTTATTTTTTGTTTTTAGATGTAAGGGCTACTTACAAGTGGTTGTGATGTTCACAGTCTTCAGGTGATACTTTAAATAGACCACATCCATGCAAACATTTTTGATTATTTCAACACTCGTTATTTATATAATATATGATCACCAGCAGCTGCTGGCATTGTCTGAACATGCAAATGTGGAAACAGTGGCAGTTGCCAACTCATTTCAATTAGCATGGGTCATCTCAAAGGGTCACAGTTAATGTTTTTCTCTAATAAGTGCCTGCATGAATGTGATTTTACAAAGTAGATAATTCTCTCTTGGGCTTTTTTTCATTGATTTTACTGATTTGTGTTCATGTTGAAGTTTCCAATGTACGAATTGTTAACAGGTATTTCTTGAGCATCTATCAAGTGCCATATAATTTTCAGTTTATAGGGAATGACAAGATGTTTAATCCAGAGTCATGGTTTTTAATGAACTCAGTAGTAGGCAAAATAAACATATGAGCAAATATTTACAATCTAATACATATATATGGCCAAAGTTCTAGGCACACTGTGGCACAAAGGAAATTTGTGGACACACTTTTATGGAGGTTTACTAGTAGAAAACCATGAGGAAGAGAATTTTAACAGAGGCAGCAATGTTACAGATGCATACGATAGTGAATGCTGTTAAAAGCAATCCAGGTTGGTGAATTTACTTTCAGGAGAGGGTAAATATTGTTCATGAAACTGTTCAGTTATATATGTGATTGTATTTATGTATGTGTGTGCACATGCTCATTTGCATGAGTGTACATGTGTGTATCTGTGTGTTTGTATTCTGTCACAATAAAATATACTTATTTTTTGGATTTAGAAGTTGAACACATTTGAAATCTATTCATATAAGTGATGGAGATGACAGAAACAAGAAAGCAAGATTTATAGATATTTTGTGTATACAATTTTATTTTCTAAAATCTTATAAAGTTTATCATACTAGTTAACCAGGAGTAGTTTTTTCAGGCAAAAAACACTGGGGTCGTGACAAAGGCAGCCTTCCTCTTGGCCTGCAGTTTGCTCTTCTAACTCTTGGGGGGAAAATGTTCAGCAGTATGTGAAACTTCAGTCCTGGGGAGCTGGCGAGACTGTGTAGATCCAGATGCAAGGTTCATCTATGTTGGCAGTGTGTGACTTCAGAAGCTACCATCTCCCACAATGGAAAAGAGATAAATTCAAGATTTGCCTGTAACTTAGTTTTTAGTTTTGTTTTCTTTTTTCTCGGGAGCACATACTTCCTGGGTGGGAAATTAGATAGAATTTAGGTAATTCAAGCAGAGGGAATAAACTTCATTAAGGCCACAGGGAAAATAGCAGTTTGAGCCACATATTTAGATGTTAATCCATGAAGTCTTTTTTTTTTTTTTTTTAGTAGACTAGGCTCTATAATCCTGTAAATACTACCCCCGCACCCACCCCATGGGATCATTCTGGTAATTTTTTAAGGCTCCTGATAATCTGATCTCATTTATAAATATCCCTGGATGCTTTTTTAGTTTTTTTTTTTTCTTTCAATTCTGGGCTTATATTTTGTCTTGATATTTGCTATAAAATTACTGCTGAACATAATAAAGAGGTCTACATAAAGCAAGGTTCAAAATTTCTTTACATCTTATATACTTATTCTAGAGGAAATAGTGGTGGGGAGAGTTTGAGAATTAGGTGACCTTTGGGTAACATTACAGACTGTTTTCTCTTTCCTCCTATTAACATGATCCTTTGACATTTGAGGATTAGGTTTGCACTGGTAACACATGAGTGGTAGAGCTGATAGAGGGAGAAAGGGTTGGAGAAGTTACAGAAACTGGATGTACACTGGAGATGGTGAATTGATTGACTTACCATTGATAGATATTGATATTCCCAGTATCCCTTCCTTCTTTGTTTAAAAAAAAAGAAACCTGAAGGATAGTCTGACCCTTCATGCAGGAGCTGTCTATAGCAGCTCCCCATTTTGAAGGGGAGATAAGCAGGGACTTTCCATGGATAAGGATTGGAATCTGATGCCCATGGATTTTTGCTGGTATGAGTTCAGTGGACTCCCTGCCTAGGGCACCTCTATCATGGGGCAATATGTTCATGAATAAAAGTGCCAAATAGAAATGGGAAACATTTCCAAATACCTGAAAACAAAAAACACCTCTTTTTATTTGTTGCTTGTGTATTTTATTTTCCTTTGTATTCTTTAAAAAAGTATTCTATATAAGAGTATCAGGAAGTGCATTGATTTAAAAGTATTTATTAATTGGCCATTTCCAATTTAGGCCTCATATTTCAAGACCCAGTTCTGGGGCCCATATGCTTCAAAATGTTCTCCTATATAATTCGGTTTACAATGATCCTCTAGAGCTATAATTTTTATTGACTCAGTTTCTCAAAGAAAGGCAATTCCTTATGGTAAAGAGAAAATTGAACTGCAGATCAGAAGACCCAGATTCTTGTCTTTCCTATATGTACTTTTACTCACGCAGTTCGACTCCTAGGTCTCTTTCATTGCGACTCAGAGTGGTGAGTTGTGCAGAAAGTGTCCACTACATGATATTGGACCAAATAGATTGAACCAAAAGAGTATTGATGGGTGTCCCAGGGATGTGCAGACAAGAAACCATTATCGCTCACATTACAAACTGAAAATGATTCCTCACACCCAAAGAGGTTGAGGTCTTCTTTTCATAGTCGCAAGACCAGAATGAAGATCCTTTCAGTGACAATCCAGATCGCGGGTGGGGGTACAGTGGAGGGAAGAGGAGATTAAAGCCTTCAAATGAGTCTATTGATTAGATGTTTTGGGAAGAAATTGATAGAGTGATTAGTGTCTACTTACAGACATTATTTTGATCATGTGTAGAGGAGAAGGCTAATTTATAATAAGGTTTTGAATCAAGAAGAAGGATTCTGCCACACGCAACTAGGTAAATAAAACAAGTCTGGCAATGCTACTTAGAGATTGTCACTGGATCTTTCATGGAGAGGAAATAGAGATAGATGATTTACTGGGCATCGCTTATTGACCCCTTTATATTACTATGTAGAGTAAGTGGTATATGTTTTCCTTTATAGTGTGGATTTGGTTGGTTTTCATTGATTCATATGTTCATCAAATACTGATTACACATATACTGTATACAGGCTACTTTGCTAGCCTGTTATCTAATTTCATGGAGTTTCCTTTATAGAAAGATTTTGAAATTAAACTTAGGACTCATAAATTGTGATACATACAATATGCTGATGATGGGGACATGACTTAATTATTAGAATCAAGATTCTGATACCCATAGAATGGAAAAAAATCCAAACCAAAAGCAAGGTATGTGGCATTTTTTCACAACATCTTCTTAAAACATATTGTTATCTGGGTAAATTGCATGTTAGAAAGTACAGTGAAACCCTTAGCAAACTTGAGGTGGTGATATTAGGTAACTAATACGTGAAAATATTTGTATGGTTATTTAAATTTTGTGTTGATGTTTAACATCCCATATACTTAGCACTTTTTTTTTTCCTGCAATTAAATTTAAAACCCTTAAGGGGAAGAATGAGAAAGGAAAATGAGGGGGAAAGTAACATTTGTTGATCTTTTACTGTGCTCTAGTCAGGGCACTAAGCACTTAACCTATGTTACTTCATTCAGATAGGAAAGTCAAGAAGCACTTCGGAAGCTCTAGCCATCCCCTGCACCATCTAGTATAATACTTTGCATTTGGAGATGCTTCAAAATATTCGTGTCAATTGCCATATCATTCAAACTGCCTCTAAAAGAATAAATATAATCTTTCCCAACAGACTCACGCCCTTCCTGATTAGGCATGATAGTTCTTGTCACTTCACCATCCCAAAAATGCAAGACAAAGACTTGGTCATTTTTATACTAAAATCTTTTGTGTCGTTGCTCAGTTATTTCTCAGAGCCTTTGCGGAACTAAAGACAAGTACAGTCCCCATTTAGTCTTTATCCCTTGAGTTCTGGGCTGAAAGCTGTTAATATCTGTAACTTCTCCCTTTGAAGAGAGCAAGTTGCCAATGGGATATGATACAACCCCTTCAAGAGTGAGGTTTTCCTGAAAGGGATGCATTCAGTTGTTGATTTGTTGAATTGCTACCTGCAGAGAGATCTGGCTACTTCCCAAGGGAATGGGCTCAACTTTTGGAAACTCAAATTTAGGATTCACTTTGGGTGAAAATAACTATATATTTTTTCTTTATTTAAAAAGTGTAGGAAGAGCAAGACCAATTTAAACACATATATGGGTTCTTTGAGATGGAATAAAATATTATAGAAAATACATATGAGATATGTTAAGTGAGAAAGGCAAAGAAAAAATTATTTATGAGCAATGTGCTCCAAGTCAATATAGACCTACTCTGGTGATATCTCCCTTCTGTAAAGCACAATGATTTTGTTTTTTTTTTGAGGACTAAAGTGTCTGGGGAAAACAAAGTCACCCAAAATGTGGCAAAATTATTGAAATGCAGGCACACTTTATGTAACCAGGTGAAGTAACTGCTAATTCCTCCCCATTATACTTATTTTCTCTTTTACTTTTAATAAATTCTCAATATTATTTACAATCACAGCACACCCCACTTTAAACCCAAACAAGATATCCCAACCTCCCTAGCAGCTAAGTGGGCAAGTAAGTTAGACAAATGACATACAAGTGTTCATTGCTATATACAATTCAACTGCTTAAAAGAATCTGACTTTAGTGCAAGGGACACCCCTTGCCTTTCTTGCTGCCTAGATATGATGATGGGAACTTTAGCATCTATAGTAGATCATACAGTAAATTTAAGGGTGGAAGTCGTGTACTGGGTAGAAGTGTCTGGGTCTCATATGACTTTGTGGAAAACTCTAAACTCCCTAATCCTGGATTTTTTAATATAAGAGAACAATTATTTGTAGTGTTTATACCATAATTTTTGTTTCACTGTTATTCATAGTGAATTACTATGCATGTAAACTTTGCTCAGGTTCCAATAAATTGTCTTAACTCCAACAGGACAAAGCTTAAGTCCAAGCTGCCTCTGGACACTATGGATGTTATAGGCTTCTTAAAATACATTTCCAGTTGCTCAGACTCTGTCTTTGTTTAGTCTTGTTTAGCTAAAACACTTCTTAGCTCCAAATAGCAAATAAATAACTTACATTTACCTTAGCCTTGGGTTCCCCATTTACAAGTAATTGACATAGCTTGTACCAGTTGAATAGGTATTGCTCAAAGATCTTTTATGTTTTTTTTAACATTTATTTATTTTTGAGAGAGAGAGAGAGGGGAAAGTGAGCAGGGGAAGGGGGAAAGAGAAAGGGAGATGCAGAATCTGAAGCAAGCTCCAGACTCTGAGCTGTCAGCACAGAGCCTGATGTGGGGCTCAAACTCATAAACTGTGAGATCATGACCTGAGCTGAAGTTGTAAGCTTAACCGACTGAGCCACCTTGCTCAGAAATCTTTAAAATATTGTGTTCCCAAATCCTAAAAGAGACTAGCCAACTCACTAACTGATGGCTGATTGATTAACCAATGCACACACATACTCATTTATTTCAACCAATATGTAAATCACATTTTGCCCACCAAGAGCTAGGTAGATTCACAGCATATAACGATAACTTAGAAACAGTTCCAAGTCGAACTTTCATTCCAGTCTAGCATAAAGTACACTAAACCAGAGCTGAAACATATGGGGGGCCAGTAGCTGGTGATGCCTCTACCACTGTACAGTATAGTTCACCTAGAATTGACTTAGTTGAACTAATTATTTTCTGCCAATGCTGGCCTTTTTAGGCTGTCAGATAGATAGATAGATAGATAGATAGATAGATAGATAGATAGAGAGAGAGAGAGATACTGAAAGATCCATGCTCTACTTTCTGTTAGCAATTTGTGTCCAATTATCTATTATCAAAGATATCGACTGCAGTTGTTAAAAACTTTAGAAGACAGTAAGTCCTCCAAAAATACTGGACTTGAAATCTGATAGAGAACAGAGTAAGCAGATAGAGATGCCTTAAGGCAGTTCACTTTTGTGACAGTTCTAAGACAGAACACACATGTACGCATATACACTCACACACAAAGTGTTTGAAATAAGAATTTTCTTCAAGGAGAAGCACAAAGGGAACAGAAGCCCCAAGGTTTTTATGAGCTTTAGAAGAGCTTACTATTCACATATTTATAAATGTAAACAAAGCCCAATTAGTCTTTGGTTCAAGGAGGAGAGACACAAGAGAAGAAATGGTCATGGATACCCTTCATGATTTTTTTTTTCTCCATCTGAAACATAAAAACTCATTTTCAGTATTGGATTTTGGCTGAATTGTTTTAGTACTCAGAGTCTGACTCTGCAGAAGTCATTATCAAACCTTTGGAAGTAACATTTTTTTCTACCTCTGAATATAGATCCCTTTTTCCCCTCCTTGTTTTTCCCTCCCCTTTTATTACACTGATTGCATGCAAAATTAATTATCAGTCCTGTCACATCTTGCACTGCTAACAGTGGTCAGTATTGAATTATGGGGAATGCGAACACAATTTTCAGCAGCCTAATTGCTTCTCCTGTACCCAGCGAAACGTTACATTAAATACCCACAGCAAGCAGATTGTATTCGATTTCCATAACAAACTGGTGGGATTTCATTACCGGAATCCCTAGCACCTACTCACATGACTTTTTCCTAACTGCTCTCTCAGGCTAGTCTTGCATAAAGCAAATTCCTTTTCAAAACTGCAGCTGCCCAGTGAAGTATTGATATACCGTGTATCAAGCAGTCTTTGAGAGTGAAGTGGATGTATTAAAATGAGACTAGTTCTCTTTTGGAAGATGACTGACTAAATCCCACAGTACCTCAGTCTATTCTAACCAATTAAGAGTACAGTGACAAAGGATTCCTAGGGCTGTTACTGTGTTGTACCTAAAGATTACCAGAGATTTGCCTATAGTGACAGATGAGTAATGCCTTCCATAGACATTGATTGAAAGTTTCTACCATCCCATTTTCAAATAATTCAGAGATCAAGTAGAAAGGAAGGCAAAATGTAAATAAATAATCATAATGCACTGTTTAATGTATACTAATAGATATATTTTCAGGGTACTTGGTAACTTAGAAGATACTTCAGTTGCATAAACTGATATTCACCAAAGTCTTAAAAGAGAAATTAACACATGAGTTTGCTAAGGAAGGTTGAGTAGGAGTTCATTAAGCACACATAGTGAAGTAGGGCATTTTAGAAAAAAAAAATACTAATAACTGATGTTTATTGAGAGGTTTGTGTCATTCTAGGCTGAAGCACATTATGTGTATTAAAGCATTTGATCCTCATAACAACCCTATGAGATATTATCCACATCTTTTAAATGAGGAAAATGATGCATTGGGAGATTAGGAAACTACCTCAACTGTGATGACTAATTTTATATGTCAACTGGTCACAGGGTCCCCATATTAAACCTTGTATCTGGGTATGTTTTGAAGAGTGTTCTGGATGAGATAGGTATTAAAATCAGTAGATTAATAAAGGAGGTTGCCCTCCCTAATGTGGATGGACATCATTGAGTCCACTGAGAGCCTGAATAGAACAAAAAGCAAAAGAAGTGACAATTTTCCCCTTTCTGGTTCTCAGGGTTTGGGACTTGGACTGAGCTACCCTACTGGTTGTCCTGGATCTCCAGTGACAAATGGCAGATCATTGGAGTTCTCAGTCTCTGTAATCATGTGATCCAATTTCTTATATATATGATTCTGTGGAGAACCTCGACTAATACAGCTTTTGGAACCAAGAATGGTTCTAGAGCAACAGACTTTTTAAAATGAGGTTTTTTTTCATTGGTTCTGGGGTTTCTGGAATTGGTTCTCTCATCTGATTAAAGATGCTAATGACTCTGTTTTTAGTAGTAAAGAGACCACTGATGGTCTGTGGTGTGAACTGTTTACAGAGACACCCAAAACGTCTGCCTTGGACACCCCTAACCACCCAGTTATAATCTCCTAGCAAGAAGCTAGGTAACTCTCTATAATGCTTTCAAACTTTTTTTATAGAAAACTAAAGAATATAATGGCATTGATTGATTGTTACTCAGCTAATAAGCAACAGGATAAGAATTTAGAGCCAACAGTGAAGAAGTCACAGGTCCTCTCTGAAGACAGATCTAAATAATTAAGGTTCATATTTGTCACGCTGGGGAGGTTGCAGTTCACCTGTAGGCAGTGGAGAGCCAAAGAAAAGAAGCAACAAGGTCGTATTTGCATTTTAGAAATATTATTGTGTATGTAGACAGAAGGATTGGTTAGAAAGAAACCAGAAGTAGAAGTTGGGAGATCCAGAGTTTCACATTAGTCTGGGCCAGAGCTGATGTTCTAGAGGCTGAGCCACGGGAGCATGAAGAGAGGATAAACATGTGAGAAATATTTTAGGGATGCATTTGACACAAGTTGGTAACAGATCAAAGTGACTGATGTGGGATCAGAATCAATTAATCTACTCTTTTGACCTCCTTTCTTTATACTCAAATCCACTACATATCTTGAAATAAGAAGCAAGGGAAAAAGGTTGAAAAGGGGGAGAAAGGTTAAAAAAGAACAGGCTCAAGAGGGAGAATTAAGATATTGGTAAGCCTGAGAAAAGGCTGCAAATTGTTCATATATTCCACGGAATCAGTGTAGATCAGCCATTGAAATTCATAAACCAGTTTAGAAAGCACAGTTTAGAGCATTTCCTTTTTGAATAGTCTAACTCCCTTGTTTTTTAGATGAGAAATGAGGTCTCTAGAGAGATTGAAATCACTTGTCTCAGATCACTTAGCTAGGTTGTTACAGAGCCAAATGTATGCCTCCCATTTCCATTTGTTTTGGATCATGACACCCTATTCCCACCTCCCTGGGAGACAATCCTTAACACTAAGTCTTGGCCTAATATACAAAGACACATCTTGTAGGGAACACTGTAACGCACTGCTCGGATTCCTCTTCATACTCAGTTGCTGGGTGTGTTGGTTGCTGACTTCTCTCACCTTGGTACCTCTGCTGAAGGACATTACCTGTCTTATACTAAAATGAAAACAAAAAAAAAATACTGTACAGAGGATATTTTTGCCAAGAGGGAATAGGGAGAGGACTGTGCCTATTAGATAAATTCATAAAGGTAGAATTACTGGTTCAATGATACTATCATGAATTTTTACATGTTTCATATGTATTCCCAGAAGGCTTTTCAAAAGTGGACACCAATAATCACATAGTAATATTCAGTAATATTAATTTTACCATTTCCCCCATTTTTTAGTAGCTAATTTATTTTGCATCTCCAGTTCCACTAGAATTCAGGAGAGGACTTAAGGAAGTATACCAAACTTTGAAGCATATGAGGTACTTTTTAAAGATTACTCCTTAACATTCAAAATTCTCCACTAGTCCAAGTCACTTAATTGCATTCAACTTTTTAAACTCAAACTTTAGAAATTCACAGTTCTTGCTATATTAAAGCTTTGTCCCTAACCACCATCATATAACCCTTGCATGTCAGCCAAATACATCATTCTCTGGTCAAAGCTTTCAGTCTCTACTGTTTACTTCAGCTTCTAACATTGGAGATTATTTTGTAGTCTCTGGTAAAATTTTTGAAGAGTAATTTTGTAGATAATAAAATAATGTTTCTATTTACCTGTAATACTTCTTATCGTAGGATTCTTTGTGATGTGGAATCCAAAACTGCTCAAGGAAATTAACTATTAACAATTAACTGTACCTGTATTGAAC
The DNA here is from genome assembly GCF_006229205.1 of Suricata suricatta. Taxonomy (NCBI): domain Eukaryota; kingdom Metazoa; phylum Chordata; class Mammalia; order Carnivora; family Herpestidae; genus Suricata; species Suricata suricatta. The sequence goes on along the minus strand of NC_043708.1, from coordinate 21,933,095 downwards.
ACTTTCTTTACTGTACATCCCTTTTTGGGACCATCTTGAAGTAGTAATACAATTTGTGTCTTACTACATGATGAATGGGAACTAGGTTGGGGTGCATGAGGAAGAGAAAAATCAGGGTTTTCCTGATACTTAGATAATAGAGAAGCCACCAAACAGACATAACTGGAAGGCAGTAGGACGTGTAGGACTTGAGTCCAAGACCATGAAAAGAGGTAAAGGAAGAGATTTTTGATGATTTTCTCATGGAGGAAATAGTTGAAGTCTTGAAAATGTATGGATTTTAAAGGGAATGGGATATAGGTAGATACAAGAATCAAATTAGGAGGTGGTAGGAGGAAGGAAGAGAAAGAAGTGACTAAAGAAAGAAATGAGCAGAAAAATAGAACCTGCTGTAAAGAGAACATTTCAGGAGCCAAAGAATGATCAGTTCTGTCAAATACTGGAGGAATCAATAAAACAAGGAATGTCAGGACTAGGTTCCTTCACTGTGTAACAAGAACGGTATGATTATGAGATAGTTCTGAGGATTAAATGGAAGTATGTATATTAAGCATTTAGCATGAAAAAAGAATGTAGCCAACAATATCCGCTGTTGTAAATATTATCATGACTAATCATCTCCCAACTATGAGTGCTTTTCTAGTTACTCATTTGAATAAGATGCAACTCTCACTTTCAAAAAAATCAATGTCAATATGAAGAGAAAGATGTAAGCAGGTAAATACTATTTTATGGTATTGGTTCTGTGAGAAAAATGCATACACAGTAGAAAGAGCCTCTAAAAGGGAAAAGTGAACACCTTAAGAATCCTTTGTCAGATACAAATGATAAGATTAGCCCTATTTATTAAATTTCACTTTTGGACTTGTAAAATTTGTTGAGCCAGTTCATGGAGCCTTGAATCTGTGTAATTATTATGTTCCTTCATTCAAACCTGGAGGGACAAACTCTTGAGAGAGAACAGCCAACATTCAGGATCTTCTCTCTCTCTTTTGGGCACAGTCTTCTTGTTTGCTTTCTCTACCATGAATAAATCAGAATGGCTTTGGACAGTGGACATTTGAACAACAGATGATCTTTAGACCCAGTTTACAAATTAGGAAAACAGATAAATTATTTATAGTATGTCAAAAATAGGATTTGACTGAATCCAACAGCTTTCTTAGTGCTACTCATTGCTCTTCAAGGAATGGATCACTTCACCTTTGGCTGAATTGGGTTTTCTCAAACATTTCTACTCAAAAAATGGTACTCTAATCAGCAACATGGTCACCACATGGATATTTGTTTCAAATGCTGAATCTCAACCGCACTCCAGTTCTACTGGATCAGAATATGCATTTTGGCGAGAACTTTAGGGGAACTGAGTATAGATTTAGAGGAACTGGGCTAGAATAGTCTCTGAGGGGTGAAGCATTTGACCATTTTCCTCATATTGCTCCAATGGCATCATGGAAGAATCTTGGGTTCTGGTTTAGCTCACAGTCCATGCAGTGGAGATCACAAATAGAACAAGATAACACTCTTCTTCTTATCTGAGTTGTGTTACACTGGTTAACCCAAATGAATATTTCTGATTGCAATAGACTAGATATTTATGTCCCCCCCACACACACAAAATTCACACGTTGAGCTCTTAACCCCCAACATAACAGTATTAGGGGGTGGGGCTTTGGAGAGGTAATTAGGTCATGAGAGCAGAACCCTTGAGAATATGTTTAGTGCTTTATAAAAGACACTGAAGAGAGCTCTCTTGCCCCTTCTGCCATGTGAGATTTCAGCAAAAAGATGTTGATATAGGAAGCAGGACCTCATCAAGCATGGATGCTACCTCTGCCTTGATCTTGGACTTCCCAGCCCTCAGAACTGTAAAAAAGTAAATTGCTATTGTTTATAAGCTACCCAGTCTATGGTATTTCTGTTATAGAAGCCCTAACAGACTAAGACACTGACCCATTCATATTAAGGGTAGAACTGATTATTTTGCCCCTGGAAAGTGCTTCTAGACTAATAACCAAGTAAAACCTCAAGAGTCTTTCCAGAAATCAGAAATTGGCAAAGGGCTTCATAGCTGGTTTAAAAAAAATTTTTTTTTTGCTGTCACTTGTGAACTGCATGACTTTAGGCATTTTTTAAATCTCTTGAACCTTTAAGTTTTCTCATCCACAGAATGTAGGTAATTATCATACCTATATATTAGGGGTTGAGAGGAAATTAAATGAGCAAGGATATATAAAGTAGTTATCACAGTGTCTGAGACCTGTTTAGATATCAATAAATACTTGCCTATTACTTAGTTTATTAGTATTTCTTTGTAATTAAGTATCTATTATTGAATCTCGTATACAAGAATACTGAAATAATAGATTGCTAAATACTTTGGATGGAATCCAGGAGTTTTATGTTAAGTGGAATCGACAAATACCATGATACTAGAAATCTAGGTGGCACTTTCCTTAGTTTCTATTCTGTGGCCAGTAAAACTATTCATTCTTTTTTGTCGCTGCTAAATTTGAGACACAATTCTCCCCTCTTTCTCAAGGAAATGCTATCAATTCACCATTCCCACTCTGTGCCAGTGCCTTTTACAGCTGGAGAAGCAGGTTAGAGCAGACGAACAGAGCAGTATATGAACACATGTTCACCCTCCTTTGCCACAATTCATCTTACTTTACATTTCCTGGGAACACATTTTAGGCTGGAAATGCCTTTATTCCATTTATATGTACTCAATTATTTAGCTTATTTTCTGTTTTTACAATCTAATTAAACCCAGCACATCAACTTCGCGGAAGGCATGACAGCTGTAGAAACTTAGTTCATCGGCTTTCAGAGGAAAAGGACAAGCTGGCAGAGTGTCATCCCACTTTGTGACTACATACAATTGAGGAGAAGCATGAATAGTATTCTGACCCTAATATTAAATTCTGCTATTGAGCTACCATCATCAAAATTATATAAATGACTGTAACCTTATGTATTTTCCAGGAAGACACAAGTGATTGCTTTTAATGGAATGCCAATTCATTTTCTCATTCAGAATATTTAATTCTGAACTATTGGCCTGTTACCTAGTAGGTGTCATTTCTGACAGCTTTTGACTCCCTCAGTAATATTGGAAGAAACTCTTAATTTATTTAATCTAAAAGGCTATCTTTTTTAATATTCTAGAAACCATGAAAGAAATCCGTGAGCCCTTAGCTCAAATGTTCTCCTGACATTGTAGAACATGCAAGTGGTGTTTATTTCATTGACTGTGTTTTTTTTTTTTCTTTGTCCACTACTCTTGTAAGTCATTTCTCCATACTTTTGGAAGGGTCTGACAGGAGACTCTCTACCTCATCAGCAAATGCTTTCACATACATGCCTTACTCCTATCATGACCTCTGTTCATTTATTGAAGATAAGGATCACCTTTGGTTAACTCACTCCCCCACCAGCAGTGATTTCATTCCTACCAGCTGCAAAGCAGGGGTATGCAGATATTACATTCTACACATGGCTGAGCCACTGGTAATGATTGAAAATTCAAAAGACTATTGAAGACCCACATTATTGTTCCCTTACAGGGAACTTTAAAATATATTGTCTAAATTATTTCTTCTAGGACTTACATAAGTTCCATTTTTAAGTTATCACTGTGATATCGTTTCATAGGTTCATAGAAAAGAGTGACAGGGTAAAATACTCCATTATTGACTCATTGTGTATACCAGTTTGGAATTTGACTGTATAATTCCATTTCCAAAATAGGATAAAAATACCTGGGACAATGGGACATCTGGGTGGCTCAGTCAGTTAAGCATCTGACTTTGGATCAAGTCATGATCTCATGGTTCATGAGTTCAAGCCCTGCATTAGGATCTCTGCTGTCGGCGAGGAGCCAGGCTTCTGATATTGTCTCCCTTTCTCTGCCCTTCCCTCACTCATATGCGCTCATGCTCTATCTCTTTCTCAAAAATAAACATAAAAAATTTTTTTAATACATGGGATGAACTGCTACATCAGGTAAGGTTTCACATCCTAAGTTGCTCCTCTCTGAAGCATCTCCAGATTCTATATGCTTTCTAGGTGGATGTGAACATACTCCTTTACTCTCAACTGTGCGTTGTCTCCATCCAGTGTTACAGGCACAGCATCCATAAACAACACAGCTGTTTTACACTAAAGTACCGCTTGTAACAGCTCAGGCTTCTGAATGACTATTTTGAATTCAAATTCCAGCTTTGCCATTTTCTAGCTCTGTAGACTTGCACTGGTAACTGAGCCTCTTTGACCCATAGTTTATTTATATGTAGACTAGGGAGAATAATTCATGTCTCGTTGGCTCTTTATGAAAATTAAATGAAAAGTAATTAGCAAGTTGTTATGAAGCACCAAGTATAATAGTAACCCTGCATAGGTATGAAGTAGTTATTTTCATTACTTATGAGCTTATTTATCTGACTCAGCACATTATAGACTTTTAGAGGACAAGACTTAGATTGTATTTCATTTTCATGTCTCTGAAACATAGTACAGTGCTCTGCATTTAGTAGTTTAATGAACAGTGAGTGAATAAATGTATGAATGAGTAAATAATAATTTCCAGTCTATAAATTGTCAAAGAAACAATTTTTACCACCTTAGGGAGTTTTATTTAACATGGTTTCAGTCCGTGCTAGGGCACCTGGGTGGCTTAGTCGGTTAAGTGTCCCACTCTTGATTTAGGATCATGTAGTGATCTCAATGGTTCATGAATTTGAGTCCTGAGTCGGGCTCTGCGCTGACGGTGCAAACATGCTTGGGACTCTCTCTCTCTCTCTCTCTCTCTCTCTCTCTCTCTCTCTCTCTCTCTCTCTCTCTCTCTCTCCCTCTCCTTCCCCTTCTCTCTCTGCCGGTTTCTCAAAATAAATTAAAATACATCTAATAAAATAGTTTTAGTGCTAATGCTGTAGGAGCCAAAACTAGATCCACAAGGCAGCTAGGGCCTGAACCCTCCTGGCTGTATCTCTGGAGGTTGATATGGATCTCAGTCATATTCTTTCATTCATTGGTTTATGCCTTACTTTTCATTTTTTTCCACCATGAAGTAGTACTCAATTTGCTAATACTCATTATAGTTCAAGTTTTCTTCTTTTTCATTAGAAAAGCAAAAACTAAATATGGCAGACCTCTATGCAAACCCACATTCTCTCACATCTTTAGCTCAGAAGAGTCATTATTCTCCGTGTAAATAGGTTGCGAATGTTGCCGTGTTCAACAAAACTAAAATATGACATTTACTCTTATCGATTCATTCCTTATTTGTGGCAGAAGTTATCCTTCACCCAGTTTCATCCCTTTATGCCTCACTGTCTGTTTGGGAACTGGCCACTAGCCTTGAGAGTTTACACCTCCGAGCTTGCTCAGCACCATTAGCCCTGATAATACCTCTTCATTCCGTGGTTTCCAGATTGCTCAGATAGAGTAATATTTCTGTACCAATCATATTTAATAAATAATGAAAGGAAACTTATGCAAAGTGATAGTAAGATTAATAGCTTGGCCTATTATGGTAGCCTGGGTGCCTCGGTGGCTCAGTGGGTTAAGCATCCAACTTCAACTCAGGTCATGATCTCACAGTCCATGGGTTCGAGCCCCGCGTTGGGCTCTGTGCTGACAGCTCGGAGCCTGGAGCCTGCTTCAGATTCTGTGTCTCCCTCTCTCTCTGCCCATCCCCAGCTCAGTCTCTGCCTCTCTCTCTCAAAAATAAAATAAAGACATGAAAAAAAAATTTTTTAAAGGTAGCTTGCTGATCAGAGAGGCTAGGGGAGGAAAAGGAAGAATGACAGCCTTGGCTGAATCCTATACACACATGAAAGATGAAACTGTGACACACGGGCTAGTTACCAAGCACTTATTCTTTGGTAGCTATAACCATGTAGCTGTAAGAAGGCAAATGTTTTATTTTTCGAAATGACAGTTTATGACTTTTCATACTCTCTTCCTAAGGTGGGTTTCTGGCCAGTAGAATAGTGACAGAAAAACAGTTCTCACTAAAAGTTACAAAATGCCTGTGGCAGTTTTGGAAAGAGATTCTTTAGACTGTGCCACCTCAGGAGTACTATCAGTTACCACCTACCTAGAGCAGGGAGTGAGGTAGACATTTTTATTATTCTGGACCATTGATTTGCTTCCTAGTCTACCATCACTCATCTTCCCTTTGGTTTAATTGGGATCCTTAGCTGCTGAGTTATATCCTGGTTCATTCCAGCCCCATTGTGAAATAATAATAATAATAATAATAATAATAATAATAATAAATCAAAAACAAACAACAGAAAAGTAGGAATCAACTTCTAAGATATGTTTTAGAATAGGCTGAAATGACAACTTAATTGCTTACTGCATTTATAGATTTGGTAATCTATTGTTAAATAGCACAGCCTCTATTCATTCAGCCTTGTATCAATTCAATCAGAAAGAAAGAATGAATATCAGATAGAACTGGGTCACATGCTGATTTTACCAACTATTGGCTTTGCAACAGTCGTATGGTTATTAACCTCACTGAATGTCAGTTCCTTCATTTTTTCAAATATTTATTTATTTTTGAGAGACAGAGAGAGAGCACCCACACAAGTGGGGGAGGGGCTGAAAGAGAGGGAGATGCAGACTCTGAAGCAGGATCCAGACTGTCAGCACAGAGCCGGACCGGGGCTTGAACTCATGAACCATAAGATCATGACCTGAGCCGAAGTTGGACACTTAACCAACTGAGCCACCCAGATACCCCAAGTTCCTTTATTTTTAAAAGTTTGATCAATAGTAACTAACAGCAGGTTGTTAAGAGAATTAAATGAGGTACCATATATAAAGCTTCCAGAATGCAGGCTGACATGTAGGAGATGGTAGCTGAAAATGTTGTACCCAAGTTTGTGAAATCACCCTAAAACAAGCAGCAGAGACTGCTAGGGAGATCAAGTCACGCCTGTAAAAGCAAAGGGCCTTTATTACAAGCTTAAGCTGGGGCTCACGGTCTCCACCCCACCCGCTGGCCACGTGGAGAGAGCCCTGAACAAAGGCAGGGCAGGGCCTTTTATGCCTTTGGGAGGGGGAGTTACAGGAAATGATGACAGGTGTACAGTGATCCAATCCCTACCCCCCCC